>NW_028292572.1:3613531-3913531 GCF_029948245.1 Actinia tenebrosa | reverse complement strand
GGGTGTTTAAAATGGAATTATGTTCAACTGCAGTGTAGAGGGAGCTCATTCTTAAGACTCTTGTATCATGGATGCTTCCCGCATACCCAGTGCTGACATGTAAGACTTTCTTATTGCTAACGGCAACTCCTTACAGAATAATACTGTGAAATTGCTTTCTGTTGTAATACGCGTTTGGGTTTTCCCTTGGAGTGGCTATTGGGATATGCGATCCATCAAGAGCACCGACAACTTGTGGAAATGAGTTTGCCTAATGGTCGTGGGTCGTGGGTCGTGGGTACGAAGTCGTGGGTCGTGGGTATGAAGTCGTGGGTCGTGGGTACGAAGTCGTGGGTCGTGGGTACGAAGTCGTGGGTTCCAATTTTTTCCCCAAATTTATCATTTCTTCACTATACTTCCAAATCGAGATTGTGTGGATTTGTTCCTATAAATTCGGTGCAATTGTGGGTTGTGCAAGGTAGTCTGTGTCTATTTGGCCTTTAAATATGGGCAGAAACTAAAGCACGACTTTTAGGGTGCTTTTCAATGCCTTGGTATCACAAAGGACTATTTGACTTTAAATAGAGAATGCGCAGGATTGAAATCAACGTATATTTCAAGTATTTAGTTCACTAATATGTTGTTCAACGTCACGCAATTCGGACACAAGGTCTTTAATCAAAAAGGTGTTGACAACTCTCAATTTGTTCAAGTAAACACTTGACGCTGTTTTGGACTGCTGCTTATCAAGAGCTTTTGCCACTTTAACCAAAACAAAAGACCGACCGAAGACGTCCAAACAGATCTGTTTAGAAGTATACCCGTCTATGAATGGCCTATCGTCTATTAGAATATAGTCATACTCGACCAACTTTAGAGCTCTATATAACATAAAGAAACGAATTAGTATTCCCTGTTTGTCATTGGTAGTTAAAAGCAAATATTTTGAGTTTTGGTGTGACTAATAGAAAACGAGAGGAGCATCTTATCAGATATTTCCATAAACTATACACCAACAATCAGAAGCAAAAATAGACTATGTGAAAAGCGATCGAATTAGAAGTGTGTTGAGAATGATTCGAAATTCATAAAAAAATTTGTAGTGTCCACACACCGTGAGCCATGCAGAGTAAAATATTTCAATCTATTGCATAGCTAGGCTCTTTCCAGTCGCACCCAATACGAAAAGATACTAGATCTCTCGTATACATTAGGACATAAAATTAAAATTTGGTTCCAATAAAACTGAATATAAGGTTTGAGACTGGTGATGAAGATGAAGATGAAGATGGAGACACGTGTTGGAATCTCCTAAACCGGCGATTACTCATCATTCCATGTAGTTGGTGGACATGATTTTTTAAAGAGCTGACTCTATTGGAATTTCTACTTTCCTTATAATTTAGGTATGGAACCGCAAAATCAAGAATAAAACATCGCTTTGATTATACTTACATCAAATCGGTTCTTCTCTAAGTTACTGAATATAACTTCTTTGACCTTCTTGGTATTTAAGCCCAACTGATACGCTGCCGCTGCATAAAAGCAGTCCTCATCAACCTTGGAGTCGTAGGTAACGGTAAACCCCGCACTTTCAAGTCATTTACTCAGGATTTCCATATTAACACAAAGAGAACTACTAAGAAATAGTGAAACAAGCTTTCTCGCAACGAAACACATAGAACGAGGAGAAACGTAATGCCGAACTAAACGCGAACTTGCTGTCCATCGACTTCGCACGTTTGCAGCGGCTTGTCGCTCCAGTTTCTAGGTAACATCCGGATAAAGTCCATTGAAGACTCCTCGTTTAAGCGAACAAGGTAGACGACTAGTGGTTTTTGCTTGTTTGGGTTTTTTTTATTTTCTTCTTTTTTTTTTTTTTTTCTACGCTAAATTTATGTTTAAACAGCAAGGCCAATATACTTAAATGAAATGTAAGAAAGTGCTAAAAGGTTTTCCAGGCCACCAATTTTGGTGTATATTTATAACACTGTCACGCAAATCAGACACAGACTACCTTGCACAACCCACAATTACACCGAATTTATAGGAACAAAGTCACACGATCTTGTTTTGGAAGTATAGTGATAAATTTAAATTTATAAATGATAAATTTTGAAAAAAATTGGAACCCACGACTTCATACCCACGACCCACGACTTCATACCCACGACCCACGACTTCGTACCCACGACCCACGACCCACGACCATTAGGCAAACTCTGTGGAAATGTGCTGATGTTTTGGAACACCTGGATACATTTTCTTGTCTGTTAATTCTGAAGTGTTCCCGCCAAATATGATTTTGATTCTGGCCGTTTAGAAGTTGTTCAAACCAGAATTGAGGACGAGGGTAGACCCATGCTCTTGGTCGTCTGCGATTACGAACTCCTCTATTTTGGAGTTGATTTGTCAGAAGAATTGATAATTGACGTCTTCTTCTTCTTTGCAAAGCAGCTAACCTCAGATTGCGAAGAAATCGATTTCGCTTTCTCAAGAATAAAGCAAATGTTAAAAGCAGTGTTGTAAACACAAGCGCTTCTTCTCCCGGCACTTTTTGAATCTCGCGCTATGTATGGTAATGTGATCTATCTAGTTTAAAATCACCTCAAATTACATAATGGAAACAAGCTGCACATTTATTCTAGTTTAAGCTGGTATGTAAACAAACACCTAGAGGAATTTTAAACTACTAAAAATGTCCTAGTGGAAACGCACCCATTATATATATGATTATAGAGTACAAACGCTAAAAGTGTGCAACACTTGATGATGATTATGATGATGATCATTTAGCTTTATTACCATAATTTTTCAAAGTTTTTTATAATATAATATTGAAACAGGTATTGGTAATAGCTACTCAGTAGTAAATAGTGCTAATTAAACAATAGAAAACAATATGATTAGCATAATTTAGTATTTAGTGGTATTTATGTTACACACTTATAGTGTTTGTACTCTAAGTGACATGTCTTAATTATTTAGATAATATTATATGTCGAGTTTATGCAAGTTTTTTATTATTCATATGACTATAAGTGCTCTGCTATAATAGCTAGGACATTTGCATTGTGGTGTCATGAACCTCTGCTACCAGAATTCCTTTGTTTTGTTCATTTCATCAATTTTCTTATTTTTCTCACGAGGGAATTTGCAAAGCATTCTGGTAATGGTGGTTAAATAATGCATGAATGTATGAATGATAGAAGTAATGAAAACAAAAATGCAAAAAATAAGTCTGAAAAGATCAAACTTAAGGCGACTTTAGGCGACTTTAGGCGATTTAAGGCGATTTAAGGCGATTTAAGGCGACTTAAGGCGATTTAAGGCGATTTAAGGCGATTTAAGGCGATTTAAGGCGATTTAAGGCGATTTAAGGCGATTTAAGGCGACTTAAGGCGATTTAAGGCGATTTAAGGCGATTTAAGGCGATTTAAGGCGATTTAAGGCGATTTAAGGCGATTTAAGGCGATTTAAGGCGATTTAAGGCGATTTAAGGCGATTTAAGGCGATTTAAGGCGATTTAAGGCGATTTAAGGCGATTTAAGGCGATTTAAGGCGATTTAAGGCGATTTAAGGCGATTTAAGGCGATTTAAGGCGATTTAAGGCGATTTAAGGCGACTTAATGACCCGGAGTAGGCCTACTCCTTCTACGGAGGTTTGAGAATCAATATTCAAAAATGTGTATAACCTGGTATGATAATGTTGTTTATATTTTGGTCTTTTAACTTTGTTTCTGAAATAGCAATAAATTCTGGTAAAGATTTCAAAGTCATAAGTAGATCTTCCAATAAAGATAATTTTTTTGACAAACTACGCATGTGAAATGAATCATTGAGATTCCAAATTGTTCTTTTGCCTTATAGAAAAAAATTCGGATTGCTTAATGGAATAAAATTCCGATTTTATACGAAAATCGGTCATATACTCCTGTGATGCATTTTTGTTGTCAATAATATGTTCAAATAGATATTTTAATACTAGTATATTACTGTATGATAAATTGGCCCAATTACCAGTAGTTCTAAGAAACTCCCGGCGATCTAATTCACAGAATGGCAACACTGAGAGAGGATTAGTCTCTGAGCGTTTAGACTCTTTAACCTCTTTAGATAATTTAATAATTTGCTTTATGAATGTTATCAAGAACAGTACAGTAGAAATCAACTCAAGACCTTCAAATACATCATGGTGTGGTTGTAGGTCTGATCCTTAGAATTTGCAACAACTTTGCAACAACTTTACAACAACTTTACTCCAATGATTTGTTTATAGCCACCTTCGCCGTACAATTTCATTTCTTATAGTACACTCAACAAAATTCTCGACTCTGATTGGTCGAGAGGAGTGCAATTATAGCGTTAATTGTACTCCGTAGGAAAACCGAATTAAGTCGCTATGGCAACACGGCCAAAACAATGTCAAAACAATTATTTGCTATCATTTTGTACTTTAAAAACATATAATGAAATTTTAAAGCCGTAAGAACTAATTTTTTATGCATTTCAGTTGCGCGATAGACTGAAAATCGGCCGCCAAATAGACAAAGCTGAACGGCGTCGCTTCGCATTTTTTACTGAAATTTTGTTGAATGAACTATAAACAAAAAATCGCACGATCTTCTCGTACAATTTGGAATTAATAGACACTCTTAATGTTTTGAAAGTTCTTGTAATTGCACGAGCCTAAAGGGAGGGATTTGCTGGCAAGGAATGGTTTTTGAGAGAATGTTGTAAGAGGCGCTAGAATCAATTAACATTCTAACTTGTTTGTCCTCAGTTAGCATAGTGGCGAACATTTTCTTCTCAAAATTATCATTCACTTCCTTGCCATACATATTGTTTTCATGGCAAATCACCTAGCGTTAAGTAAATCCCCCTCAGATGAGCTCTCGTCGCACGTTTCAATCAATTTATTCGAGCTTGAGACATTATGCTTGCAGCAGCCTGTAAAATGTTTTTGCTTTTGACATTCTGTACGGGTTTTCCCTAGAGCTCTTGTATTTTTTGTAATTTTTGTTTTTGCGGTCACGGCGGCGCCTTCTGAAATTACCGACGTCTCTGCTCATGATCTATTTACTTTATTTTTTCATCATTATTCCGCGGGTTAACTCCCAGTTTATTTGTCTTTTTGAAGTCTCGGCGCTTCTGTCAAGACTTGTCTTTATTTCTAGAGTGATGTTTGGTTATTTTAAGTTAATTTTGTGCAAATACTAGCACTGTCGCTTCTGATTCTACATACTTTCATCTTTCAAAGTACCAATTTCATATGTTGAAGCATGCTAGGGATCTAAGCACTGTTACATATTTATCAAGACTCCCGTGTTCTATCTCTTCAAGAGTATCGACTTTGTACCACTCATATATAACGCCTTTAATCCCTACAAACACAATTGTTCTTTCCATGAATTTGTCACTACTATCGTCGTCGTATTTGTCTTCGAGTTGGAATTGAATTAAAGTCTGTTATGAATCTCCAAAGCTGATGCAAGTCGAAACGTCCAATGTAGAAAGGCTACCAATCTTGCTTTACGTTCGCACTTTCCGCTTCGGGTAGCATGTTGGTTCTGCGATTTTCTTTCCTGATTGATACCCAATAAAAGTTGCAAAGAGACAACCCAAGTCGATGATCCGCTTGTAGATGCTTTAGCTGTGATAGGTCCTTTATTATCCTCTGACATCTTGACACCATGTAATGCTCAGTTCGTACGTTTTCCACAGCGTTTTTTTTTTTTTTTTTTTTTTTTTTTTTTAGCTCAAACCCTTTTATTTAACTCGAAACTCTCTCTCTTTCTCTCTATGCCCTATCTTTTATTCACGCATTGCATATATTCTTGCGTTATCATGATGTCGCAGGGTGGGAAACGTCTGTACACACAGACCTCGTTATACTTCAAGATCTAACCATCTGCAGAAGCATCAGTTACAAAGCCAACACTTTTTTTCGTTATTTTAAAACTATGAGTGCCAGTGCGGAACTCAAACCCACGACGTCCCGCACAACAGATTGATCAAAACCGGGCGGGCGGCTAGATGTAATAGAGAAACCAGTCGCCGTATGCGCTTTTACAAATCATGGTGGGACTTTAAATAATTATTTCATCAAACATTCTAAAGGAAGAGGGGTGATTCTTATTAATGTGCTCAGTCTTACAATTGATATTGCCATATGTTCTAAAATTCTTTTTTATACAGGAATTGGCCACTTTATTTAGGGCATAATGCTTTCCCATTTCAGACCAAATGTTCTCTTGAGAATAAAATTATTTGAGTTGTATACACATTCAAGTGTCTTCGTGTGCAACCGTCAACAAGTAAATAATACTCTAAAAAGTACACAAAAGAACATAGCCTAAGCTAAAGAGGCCTATTCCACGGCTATACCGATTTTTATTATATCAAAGGAACAAACAGACGTTATTACAACAACCTAGAAAAATAACGTAAGTGTATTTATCATATGACCCGTACGGCCCTGCTCGCGCGCTCTAATAAAACCATTGGAAAAAGTCACGTGATGGGGGCCGGACGGGTTGACGTAAGCGGGCCGGAAAAACCCGTCCGGCCCTGCTCAAAATCCGTCCGGTTCTCTTCGGATGTAACCATTAAATTTCATTTAAAAAGAAGCTAAAATGACTGACAATTTAAGCGACCATGACGAAAGCGAATTCTACTATCCAGACGATATATCTGACACTGAACTGGCTCAGCAAGCGACATATTTTGAGTCAAATCTGCTCAATGACGGTGAAATACAGAAATACATCCGAGCACAACGGAAAACAAGTACAATCAACAAAACTAAGTATGACATGAACGTACTGAAGCGCTTTTTACAAGAATGTGGTGAAGAAAGAGAAATTGAGAATATCACTCCGCCTCAATTTGACAGTCTTCTTTCCAACTTTTACATAGAGGCAAAAAAGAAAGACAATACTTTGTACGAACCTGATACAATGTCGTCCTTCTCAAGAAGTATCCAGCGATACCTCGACGATAAAAATGCAAAAGTAAACATCTTAAGAGATGAAGAGTTTAAGCTTTCCACACAAGCCTTGATGTCCAGACGACGAGAATTAAGAAAAGAGGGCAAAGGAAACAAGCCAAATGCTACTGCTCCTCTGACAAGCACAGATATTGATGCTATTTTTAATGAAAACGAGTTTGGAGTCCATGATCCAGAGATCCTTTCCCGTACTATGTGGTTCTTGATTACTTTGCATTTTGGTCATAGAGCACGACACGAAGCGAGAAAGCTGAAGTTTGGAGACGTACTTTTGAAGAAAGATGAAATAAATGGCGAAGAGTATGTAGAGTGGTTCCAAGAAAGAGAAACTTAAACCAGAAACGGCGATGAAAATGAACACCGGAGAGCTTCCCGACCAAGAGCTTATGAGAACGGCGACAAGAAATGTCCTGTGGCCTGCTATAAGCAGTTTGTTTACAGGCGTCCCGAAAAAGCCAAAAGTCCAGAGAGTCCGTTTTTTCTTGCTATAAATCATAGAAGGCAGCCAAATGATCAAGTTTGGTTCCTAAACAGACCCATGGGAAAGAACAAGATTGTGAATTCCTGTCTCAAGCAACAAAAGATTTGAAGTTCACGAAGTCAAAAGCCGGTAAAATTACCAACCATTCCGTACGTAAAACTGGTATCACAACACTCCTGGATGCTGGTGAGCCTTAAAAGCCTCGACAGTTATGCGGTTGCCTCTGAGAGCCAACAACGAAACATGTCGAAGATACTGAGTGGTGTTGACAACGTCAAGCACGAAGCCAGCAGCAAGCAATCATGTCTCCCAGCGCAACCGACTACAAGTTCAACTGCCGCTGCAGGTTCTTTTTTTGGGGGAGCAAACATTGGAGTATTGAACATTCAGAATCTTGTTCTTTCAGGCCATGAAGAAAGCTCTAGTTCGTGTCTGGTCAATCCCAAGAAATGTCGTTTTATGATCGAGTCAGATGAAGAAGACTAAAAGTCTAAAAACGTTGAAATTTGTCCATGAAAACACTTAGAGTTGACATAGACATTCTTGAGTTCCCAAGCTGCTATTTTTTCCCGACTTTTGACCAAATAGCTATTTGCGAAGTGTATTAAAACAACTTAAAACTTTCAATGTATTAAAAACAATTTTACTTCTTGAAATGTGCCTCGTGTTTACAGTGACTGTTAAATGGCTTCTTTTCAATCAAATAAAAAGAAATTCTCCTATTGGTTCTCGTTTACGCGCGCTGTATTTATCAAGTTTAGCAAGATCTTTCAGCCTTTTTTTACGATAAAAATTGGGTCATATGATAAAATGCTTATTGACTGAGTTGGGTCGGGCCGGACGGGAAAATATTTGTTTCGAGGTCATGTCGTACGGACCGAGCGCAGCAAGCACCAGGAATGTCCTTAGAACACCTCCACATAGTAGCAAGGGCCCGAAACAGTGCCCTCGTAGCAAGGGGTCGTAAATCGCGAGACCCTTTTTATGCATGGAGAAACACCGACGTGGATAGAGAGGAACGATTCGTTCCCCTTCCACTATCTACGCCGCGGTAGCTGCGCCAAAGTTGCTACGTAGCCTGGTATGCGAACTCCCTGCAAAGTCTTTTGCGCCCTGTAGAGACCTTCCAAGATCTCCAAAAGTATTTGCGTTGTCCTTTGTTTTCCTAGCATGTAGCCGGCTATCCCTAGAGCTATGTAGAGATACATCTATATACCTATGGACCCACGGAATACCCCTATGGATCCATAGTGTTTGTCCATGGAAAAACCCGTATCCACAGATATATATGGCAACACCCAAGATACTATCCGAGGAGGAAATCGCAGGATTGTTGCAAGATCGACGAAATGGCGTAGGGCTGCAGAAGGTAGCCAAAAAGTACGGCATATTCATACCAAAGATACGCTGGATAGAGCGAGAGAATGGTTTGGAGGTAGCGATCCCCGAAAAGCCACCAACTACGGATTTGCAGAAACATTTCCTAGAAGTGCAGGATTCCTTTGCTATAGACCTCGACGATCTCCAAAAAGCTAGAGAAGAACTCCGAGACGCAAAGGAGGAATTGCTAGCCAAAATGGAGCAAAAAGAGGAAGAAGATTCGTTCGAGGAAATAGACGCAGAGGATTTGTCCGAAGAAGTAGAGGAAGTATCCACGAAAATAGACTGGCAAATAGCTAGCAATGTGCTATTTGCAGTCGTAGGCATCGCAGCCGTCGTTTGGGCGAGCATGCAACCACCCAAAGTTGTCTACTACAGACATCCAGCGGAGGATACGAAACCGCAGAGAAATTCTAGGATTCCGCAGATGGAGTAGAGACGTGCACCAGTCGGTCCTTCTTCTTTGCTTTGGTTGTCTTTTGTCTACCAATCTTGCAGTACAAGGGCGGCTGCTGGGTCCAGTCTATCTTTTGCTCCTCCAAGAAGTGTCCCCAGACCGGAGTATTAGCATGTTCTACCGTACAGCCCTCCAAAACGCACTCCGAGCATTTTTCGGAGAGAAACAGGTTTGTCTTTTCTTTTTTTCTGTACGTGGTTTTGGCGTATCTCCAGCATTGATACTCGCCCTCCTGCATGTGTAGAGCCTGCACGCATTCTTTGTTTGGTGGCGCTCGTACTTCTAGTAGTTTTTCTGGATTTTTGGTAAGGTCTATTTTCCTAGCCAACTCGTAGTACGTATCCAAACCGGATCCTTCCGGTACGAAGACAGTTGCTACGTTGTTTTTCCACTCCAGCAGTATTTCTTCTCCGGGAATAGCTATGCGCATGTTGCCGTCTGCTTCGAACTTCCCAGCCGCAAATGCGCCCAACATTGCTTCTACGGCCCACGCAATGCAGGTCTCTTTGCCCCTGCGCAATGCTACGCGGTGTCCTTTCGCAGGCCAAACGGCATCCAAGTCTCTGGGGATCTCATATCCTAGTATTTTGTACTCCCCTGCGGGTATTTCTTGCATTCGATGTACTTTGGTTCTGCGAGGTACGGAATCCTCCATGCAGAACTCGAGGGCGTCCAGGCCAAAGAACAACTTGCGCAGATTGTCTGTTCTTCTGGAAATCCTATCCAATGTTTTCCTGTATTTCTCCAATTCTTTTTCTATTCTTTTTCTGTCCTCTTCCTTCTGCAGCAGGACGGACTGCCTTTGTTCCGACAGTTCTGGTTGGTATCTTCTTGTGGCTTCTACACACTCGTCTCCTTCCAAATCGTCCCGTATGTCTTCCAATCTTTGTTGTCGTTTTCGTTTGGATAGAAAGGATATTCTGCGGTCCGTAGGCACTTCTAGTATTCCAAAGAGACTCTTTTCTATGCCTATCTTTTGTGCCTTCTTGGTACGCCAAACCCACTCCACGTGTTCCGTAGTTGGCAGAAAATCTGCGATTGTAGGAGATCTTTGTGCACTCTGGTGGGTTTGTTGGACTCCGCCAACACCGTGGGGGAATCTTTGGTGTAGCATCGAAGTCCACAGGGTCCAATCCTCGCACATCTATGCGGAATATAGGGCATTTGCGCAGACCAAACTCTGCTATGGTCCAAAGCACGCACTGTTCCCATCTTTCGTTGCCTCGTACGCGTATGCCAGCTATTCTTCCTGTTTCTGCGTGGCAGTACCAAGCTAGGAAGATTTATTTTGTCTCCTCGCAGCAAATGCACAAACATCTATCCAAGTGTTCCGCGAGCGCCAGCCACATGTTTTTGGGTCGTTGTACTACAAATATGTCTGCTAGAGGTTCTGTAGTCTCCGCAATGGCATTGGTGTGTTCTTTGGAGAAATCCCTGCCGTAGATGGATATTTCCACTCTGCTGCATTCTCTTTTCTGCACGTCTGGATGCAGGAATGTCCTACGCAGGTGGTCGTTTGGACAATCCACGTACTACGCCAACCTTGCACCTACTGGATTCTGCACTTCTCCGGCTTCAAAGTTCGATACTATCTTGTTGTATATTTTTGTGCGTTTGCCGTCTTCCATCCAAGTACAAACATGCCCGCCTACTTGGTGCGTATTGTCCAAAATAGTCCCTTTGCGTCCGCCCAGTTCTCCTTGCATTTCGTAGCCCAGCTTTAGAAGTCTGCGCACCAAAGCTTTTCTATCCAAAGTACCGGAGAAATCCTGTGTGTAGTCTACGGAATAGATACCATATCCGTGCGCATCCAGTAGAGTAGCAAACTTGGGTATCTTTTCATCTACGGTTTCTATGGACAATTCCGAGGTGTCTACTTTGGCTACGATAGCCGCTGCGGGTTCTCCATGCAAACTGGACCACTTGGCTGCCATGTGGGAGACACGATCTACTATTTTTCCTTGCCTGCAGGTGTGTACTATTTGGACATGTAGGAACGTACCAAAGGCTTCCTGCGCCGCAGTGGATATTTTGGAGACCAGCGTTTTTGCGTTCCTGCATATGCGCCCATACATGTCGTTCTCTGCGACAAACCCGTATACAAACGGTGGTAGCCTGGACAGCGGCTGCAGGCTGGTAGTACCTTCGTTCCCGCGCAAATAGTTGCACTTGGATATGTCGGGTAGTAGATTCCCATCGTATGCGTTGTCCAACAGCAAATGCGCCAACACCCTATTCTTCGCACGTATACCCATCTCCTGCAATGTTGCCGAAATACTCTTTTGCTCTTCCATGTATATATAGGGTGTCGAAGGTTTATGGCTACTACTACGCTCGTTCCTCTCTATCCACGTCGGTGTTTCGCAGCCCTTGCAAGGTAGCGGTGTTTCGCCTCCACCTTGCTACTACGGACATTCCTGGTGCTTGCTACCAAAACAGTGGACACAAAAAAATACTTTTCCTACGCAAAATGTGTCTACGAGGAATACCCGTGTGGGAGTAGAAAAGGTAGCCGAAAATGGTTGCCGAAACAATGGGCAAAATTATGCTCTTATAAGGTCTATTATCTTTTCGGCTCTTTCTTCGTTCATGATTTCTTCTACTTTTCCTTCTGTGAAAGCCTTGAAGGCGAAGTCGGTGTCCAAACGATCCAATACCTGGGTTCGCAGCTTGCGTACAGTTTTGGTTTGAATGCTTTTGATGGCGTCCATCTATATCTAGGAAATATTTTAACCTTCGTTTGCGACACTACACGTAGTTTGGTGTATCTTAAGCTGATATTCCGTCTTGTAAAGAAGATCACTGAAGCTGAACTTTTTCTTTTGTCTTTTAATGTATTCCTTTCTCACTAAAATACTAATGTTCTATTTTCGTATGTCAACGTTCTTGCAAGTACGTAGGTCTATATATATTTGTAATATTAAGATAAATAGGTATACAAGGAAAAAATTATGATTAAAAAGTTGACAAAATCCTCATTTTTACTCGTGATCATGCATGATTCCTTAGTATAAGATATAGAATATAGAGTGTTCTTGTTTTTCTTTAGTTTGTTTCTAAAACATGATACACTAGAAGTTCGCTTAATGTGATCCGGGAGAGGGTTCCATGCACTTACAGCTCTGCGCTTAAACGTTAGTCTTCCAACTTCAGTTTTAGGTTTTGATATTTTAAGATTAAGCGATTTTCTCAGATTATATTTATGTTCAGTCTTCTCAATTAGATTGTTAAGGTGCTCGTTGTTAAGTCCATAATACATTTTATAAGTTATAGCCAAAATATGATATGCTCACTCCAAGATAGTTTGTAATCAATAGTTAGACCAAGGCACTGTGATGGTGACTTGTACTTTATTATTACCTGTCCATACTTTAAGAGTGGCAAGGGACCAATGAACTTATGCTTCGATAGCATAAAATATGAAATAAAATATAAAATTTTGGGATTTCCGTATCTTTCTCACAAATGGAAACAGATGAAAACTGGTAAAATCGAATCACAAAATCTAGTAAGCTTAAATTTTCAAAAATATTTTAATAAATAATACTATAAGGATAACAAAACTATTCTTTAACTGCATGATGACACTTTTGGCTTTAAGGTTCAGGGCCTTCATTTGACAAGTTTAGTTAGTTAATAATTTCCAGCTAATTTCCTCTCTGATGCTACCAAAACATTTATTTTCTATTTTCGTTGCGGTAAAAATACGTCTCATATAAAAACATCAAAATTCCTATGGAAAACCAAACATCGTTATGTAAAATACGTAAGTATATAGAGCTTATTTTTTTCTCTACATTTTTTAAACCACTTTTCAAGTCTGTTTTATAGTCTTGGTTTGTCCAAAAAATAAATTTCGGGAATCTTGAAAATTTCGGTTCGCGGAGCGAAACGATTGTGTGGACTAGCATCTTAATTACTAAAATGCTATTCCTCAAACCTTTATCGGTTTAATCGATGGTATAACTGAAGTAGTATGTTTTAACTTGACGTGCAAACTTTCCGAAAACAGAGTTTTCCACGCCGTCTTGCACGCTGTTTAACGCTTGTAACGCATATAACCCTTATCTCTAATAATGTCTTTAAAAAATTCATATATCTTAAAAACGCCTGGATACCCCTATTTTTCCTTAGCTTAATTTATAAAGTAAATGCCAAATTAGACTTGTGAAATGAAATTTCTGAAAAAAATAATTGGTTTTGAAAAGAATATGGGTCACGCAATCTCTAGGAACCTAATGGTCGAAAAATAGGTAGCACGAAGCTAAAATGTATATATTTTATAGTCAGCTATTAGAGTCATGGTAGTATGGGTATATAACCCAGTCTAAACTGCCACCAGGGTCTGGTTTCAAAACATGTTGATACATTTCCATTTTAAATTGTCCTAAATAACTGACCCTTTGTTTCTTTACTAAGATATACCTTTATGGGGAATGGATCGGTAAGAGTATGCTTAAATTCCAGAGATCTAAATATGACAATAAAACGGGAACACTACCCTTTACCTACAGTTGAAGAAATTGCAGCAAGGTGTGCTGTAGCTAAGTATTTTAAAACTTTGGATGCAGAAAAAGCCTTATTTCAAATCAAACTGGATAAAGAGAGCCAAAAGCTACTAACATTCAAT
Organism: Actinia tenebrosa; assembly: GCF_029948245.1. Taxonomy (NCBI): domain Eukaryota; kingdom Metazoa; phylum Cnidaria; class Anthozoa; order Actiniaria; family Actiniidae; genus Actinia; species Actinia tenebrosa. The sequence goes on along the minus strand of NW_028292572.1, from coordinate 3,899,595 downwards.
ACACCCTGGTCGATTCCGCTACCTGATGATGCCGATGGGAATCAACTTTGCACCGGAAGTGTACTAGCAGCGAATGGAGCTAGTCTTCAGGAGTGGAAGTCATGATGGATGTTATACTGGTACATGGACGAAACGAGACAGAACATGATGCAATATTACAAGCAGCATTACAGCGTGCTCGATAAAACAACCTAAAGCTCAACCAGAAAAAGTCAAAAATCAACCAAATATAGGTAAAGTACCTTGGTTATATCTTCACAGAAGAAGGTTTCAAAACTGATCCAGAAAAAGTAAGTACTATACTAGAAATGCTTAGACCAACAGACGAGACAGGTGTCCAAAGATCAGATTACTTGGAGTATTATGTGAGCAAGTTCATTCCCAATATGTCAGAATTGACAGCACCTCTAAAGCAACTACTGCTAAAGGCAACAGCTTGGCACTGGGATGAGAAGCAAGAGAAAAGCTTCCAAGCAATCAAGAGAACTTTTTTAGCAGCCCCAATACTGGCATATTATAATCCGGATGAAAAGCTCACATTACAGGTGGATGCAAGTTCAACAGGATTGCGAGCAGTTTTAATCCAAAATGATCGCCCTGTAGAATATGCCTCAAAAGCACTTACTCTCAACTAGAGAAAGAATTTTTAGCCTCTGTTTTTGATTGCGCCAAATTTGATGAGTATATTGTTGGTGGTGACGTCAAGGTATAGACAGATCACAAACCGTTAGAGTCAATCAGAAAGAAGTCCTTACATGCTGCACCACTCCGACTGTAAAGAACGCTTGTACAGTTGAAACTAACCAAACAACACTCTCACCTACAAGCGTAGAGAAGAAATTCATTTTGCTGACACACATTCAAGAGCATATTTGAAAGAAACATTAGTAAACATATCATAAACATATCATCTCAGATACCCAGATAGATTTGCTGAATCAACAGCAAAGGACATAACTCTCTCGCTACTTCAAAGTGTAGTTGTGGCAGCATGGCCAGAAACTAAAGAACAGACACCAACCAAAATCCATGATTATTGGAACATTAGAGACGTGATTATAATCTCACAAGGATTACTTCTTAAATGAGAGAAGATTATAATATCTCAAGAGCTGACAAACGACATGTTAGACAAATTGCAAAGTGGTCACTTAGGAATCAACAAAACACTACAAAGAGCAAGAGATGTCCTAGATATTGGCCCAAAATAAACCGATATATCGAAGAAAGGACCCAGCAGTGTGCAGTATGCATAGAAAATTACCCTGGGCTTGATGTTCCATACTGATTTCAGACAACGGACAATGTCATGCTTACTTAGTAATTAAGGATTTTGCAAAAGAATTGAACATCCAACATGTCACATCAAGTCAAGGATATCCCAAGTCAAATGGACCAGCAGAGAGAACAGTCAGAACAGTTAAAGCCACGACCACTGTAATATCTTCATATTATTAATTAAAAGGATATGAAAATAAAGGTGAAAAAAACGATAAAACATATATTTAAAGAAAATTTCGAGGGCATTTTCTCCAAATTAGGAACCAGTCTCCACTCGGACAGTTTGTCGAACCAGTACCAAAATATATGCAGCAGCAGTAAGGGGGACTCGCGGAGGGGGTACCGGGAGCCCGGGGTAATGCCCGCGCCAAGTAGCATAGGGCTCCAGCGGGAAATACCCGTGTCCCATTATACGTTAAGCGATGATTCCCTTACTGCTGCTGTGTTAACATATTTGTTTTATATACGATGCATGATTGTAAAGAGTTTGTTTATGACTTCTGTGTAAAGTGCTTGAAACCCAAGTTTGTGCCCCAACCACCAAATAAGTATGTTTGTTGTGGTAAAAAAATGCAAATAGAAGACGACACGTCAGCACAGTGTTACGAGTGTGGTAAGAATATTCGTAATGCCGTACCAAATGCTACCAGAGAGCAGTATTACGTTAATGGAGGTCGTAAGAAAACACCTTATAAGAGAATAAAATACTTTAGGGACCGGATGGACCACATACGAGGACTTCGTCCAGTATATCTAGGAGATGAAACGATGGAAATAATTGCGCTTGACTTAAGAGAGCCAACCCCGCAAAGTCTACGGAAAAAGCTGAAAAGACTAAAGCTAGGGAAATATTACAAGGCTATTCCCTACCTTTTATCTCAAATTACCAATGAACCCATCCCGGAGGTGTCTAGGGATGCGATGAGTAGAGCTGAGTGGTTGTTTTGCCGTTTGGATAAGAATATTCCCCACTATCCAGATGCGATCTACGAGATCTTCAAGGAGATAGACCCCGAGCATCCGCTGTTAGTATGGATACCCAGACGTTGACGTGAATTCAAAGTGAATGTCTACTGAGCGAGTTTTCTTTGTAGGTCTTCCTTGGCCTGTTCGTAGATCTTCTTTCGGGTTTCGTCGGACAGATCTCTTATGATTGTTTTTTTGGTGCCTGACTTCAACTCCTCGTACTTCTTCTCCTCCGCAAGAATCAAGGAAAACTCCACGTCGTCTATCTTATGGTCGACAAGAGCTTTGGAGACGAGGTCGGCAATCGTGTTAGACTTTGCCCTTGCTAGGGCTATGGTCGTGTCATGTTTGGATATCTTATTCGATAATTGTTTCATGATGCCCGTGGAGACAGCGGAGACAATACCACAAGCCGTCCCAACGCCGGCCAAAGGGACACCCACAACGACGCCGGGTCCCGTCAAAGAAGTAGCAACACCACTGCCCGTCAAAGCAACAGACAAAGATCCCGTCGTCACCGCCACCTTATGCAGAGTGCTGCGGGCGCGGGCATACTTCTTCCTTACGTTCTCGTAGTGTTTAACTTGTGCGTCCAAGTAAGCCAGGATCAGATTAGCCTTGTTCAAACGAAAGTTCTCAGCGTTCTCGATGGGTGCCGTGGTGTGATAGTTTGGAACATCTGGGTACAACTTAGGTGCTGATGGTATAACATCCATTATATATACTAATGTACGACGCTTTTGGGAATGATATTGAGGAGCAGCCACATCATGACAACAGGGATTATGCCAACTGGAGAGCATTTAGGAAGATGTTTCCACATGCAGACCCTAGTAAGTTCGAAAGAAGGCCAGATGGGATTTACTTCAACGGCGAAAGAATGTACAGTAATGCGGACTTGGAGCCAAAGGCAACCGCCAAGCAACCAAAACCCGAGCATAAAGAAAGGCAACCTAATTTCCCGGAAAATCTATTACCGACAACAGAGGATTACCCATTTTACGACAACAAAGGTGGAGCGGATGACTTTGCTAAGATGGTTACCTCTTTGGAGATTCCCGTGGGTCCTACGACTTTCAAGACAAAAGTCAGAGACATCTTTAGAGAAACTGCCATGAAACATAACTCAGGGAAAGAATCCAGAGAATGGTTATCAGGTCCCAACATGCGGTATTGGCCGCAGCAGTTAAACTTTGCTGTCTGGGCTGCTACTAAAGGATGTGGTATAGCCGCGGACATGTTCCATATTCCTTTCCTAAGATTTCATGTTGCTTTTACTATTCGTAGGATATTGTTTGAGTTAGGAGCGCCGCTTCCTGGTGACACTGTCTTTAACCCAAAGGATAACAAATATGACAGTGTCGCATGGGAGCGATTAAAGAATGAGTTTAAGCTTACCAACCCTGATTTTCGCAACGAAGAGGGTGCCGCCCATGGTTTAGGAGAGACTTACACCTATGCTTCGTATGTTGGTGCCAGCATAGAAACGCCGGGCATGGGATATCCTAGCTCTTACGAATTCTCGGACTTAGGAGGCAGCGGAACAAAGGGTAATCTAATTTACTTCATTTAGAGTAAAGAGAAGTATCCTTGGGCGCCTTTCTTTGCCGCAAAGGGCATTGGACTAAAGAATCTCGCAAGGATTAACCGCAGCATTGAAGCCTTTGTTTACTGCATTCTAGGAGCACAGGTTAGCACTCGCAGCCCCATCGTAGATGCCAGTGGTGCGTCACAGGAAACGCAACAAGTATTCCTCGTTCTTTTCGAAAGCGCTGTTATCGAGAATGAGATCTCTAAGTCAGTTCAAAGGTATCAACTTGCGGTGCAGCAATCTAAAGTGCGGCTAGATTATGCCTTGAGTCCTGGTTGTTGGTTAATGCCAAGTAATTTGGTTATCAACGCCAATTCCGTCGTGGGTTATAACAACAAGCTGCAGCGAGCAACCGAAGACATGAAGTTTGGGGTGAATGACGTGAACTCTGATACTACCAAGGGCATTCCTCACTTCGTAGAGGAGCCAAAAAAGTCAAACGAAACGAAGCTACCCGTAGTTAAGAAACCATCAAAGAAGGTTTTGCCTACGATACCCGAGGAATATGACCATAGCTTATTAAAAGCCGGCCTAGCCATCGCAAGCATTGGTCTGAGCTATTATATATGGCGATGAACAACCCCTACGTAGCTGGAGTAGATTGCGTTTACACGACTTACACAGGCGAGAAAAAATACAACCAGGCATCTTGGGTGGACGTCACCGGGATGTCCGTGGACTTGAACTACTCAGGAAAGAAGTTAATCCTTTGTAGTATTTGCATTGGCACGAGCATCCATGCGAATGTGGGCTTTAGGTTTCTAGATGAGAATGGCATTCTGCAGCCTATGAGAAATAAGACAAACAACAGGGAGCCTGCGCATTTTTCCGTAGAGCCCAACCCCAGCAGCCTTGAAAATCATTCCGTTTGGACTTTCCACATGGTTGCCGATTGCCACGGAAAGGTAAAGCTGCAAATGCGCGTAGACGATACGGGAAAGGTCACGGTAAATAGCATAGAGGATCAAAGAGATTACGTTTATAATCACAAGAGCATCAGCACTCTTACGGTGCTTAGTCTCTAGAAGCAAACTATGTTTGCTGAAATATATGAATCCACATGCGAAGGAAGATTGGTTCCTTTATTACTTGGAGGAGAAGGACTACGTGAATGGTAAATGGTTTGATACCGGGCTGTGGGTAAAGGTTGGAGGCCTGGGATTAATCATGTGTACTATTAGTATTTCAATGGGGTGGTCATGTAATGTTGGGTTTAGGATCGTTGATGAGAGTAACCGACCATTACAGCCTTACAGAAAAAAAGACAACAATAGGAACCCAGTTCATTTCTCATTTGAAGCCAACGGAAGTACCCCAGAAGATTTAACGCACGTAACTTTTCACATGATAGCTAATTGTCAATATGCGAAGTTACAGATTCGCCCCAGTGATAAGATTACGTCGGGCGCCGATGCCGGTAAGCTGGGCCGCGTTCAAATAAATGCCGCCCCGTCAAAACATCTCCCGACTGATGCTATTTGGAATCATAAGCCCATTAGCAGCATGACTGCTATACCCCTAATACCAAATTATCAAGGCGGCGCGAATACTATCTTTACTTATCCCAAGTCGAGGACGCCTCGGATGCCCGACGACGACAAGCCCCCAGTAATACACAAGAACAAGATTAAGCCTTCATCTTCTTCAGGAGTACCACTCCAATAGCTACTACCAAGATCCAAATGTTATTCCCCACGAACTTCAGCAGTTCTCCGCCGGCCGTAAGTGCCAGGCCAAGAACACTACCAAGCAGCCCAGGCAAGCCGGCTGCAATTTTTTTCCCTAAGTCCGTCAGCCCACTGCCTAATTTCTTTACGCCCGCGCCTGTTGCCTTAAGCTTGGATAGGATAACTCCTACTACGGTGCTAATAGCGACCGCAAATGCAAGGGGAATACCATACTTCAAAAGGGCTCTTTTTACCTTTTCCTTGGTGGTAAGGCCCAACTCCTTTTCCAGGTTGTCCTTTTGCGCCTGTAATTCCGCAAGGCGTACCTGAAGGGTTTCTAATTCCTTTTGGGCTGCCTCCCTTTCCTCGTCGGGACGAGTTTGGTCATTAATTACCTCCTGTTGCCGCTCTATTTGCCCCTCCAGGTCTTCGATGGCCTGATCTCTTTGCCTGATTTGCTCTTCTTTAGTGTTAATTTCGGCAACCAACTGCCGCCGTTCCTCCAAAGAGCCGGCTATGGTGATATGCAAGTTTTTAGCTTCCTCCTTGCTCATATCCAGGTCTTGCAGGGCAAGATTGAAGGCCTTTTGGGCTTGGTCTCTATCGCGTAGGGCATTGTCTCTTTGTTCTCTCATTTTTATCATTCGCTGATTCTTGTCGTCAAGTTCTCTCTTTTGAGCATCAAGGAGCAGTTGGTTCTGTCTCATGTAATCTGCTTCCCTTTCTTCCAACGTTTCTTGCAGCTCCTCGACGCTTTTTTCTAACGCAACCCTCTCATTCAGGGTTGCCAACCTTTCTAACGCACTTCGGGTAGCTAGTTGAAAACCTTTTAATCTCGCCACGTCACCCCTAACTTCGCCATTTTCGTCGAAAAGGAGCTGTGGTTTCGTCCAGCGGTCTTTGTCAGGAAATCTCAGGTCTTGGACGCTTATGAGGACTTTGTTTCCGCGTTCTGTGAGCCTTACGTCGTCAGCCTCAAAGCGGGAATAGCGCTGCCTTAGCTCTTGCGTTGCTCACTCTACGGTTTCCCGCGCGGTTGCTTCGTTTATGTTTCGAAGTTCCAAGTACTCAGGGACGGGGCCGCGGTTTATTTGATTGCCACATGCGATTCAAGGCTGCCTTGAAGCTTCTCCACCTACTGCTTGCCAAGGCCATGTCGTAAATTAGGGGCTTGGTTTCCGTGCTTCTAGTCTATGCCTCAAATTCTTCATCGTTAATGTCGACTTGACCTTCTTCGGTGGTGGGGTCAAAATCCGTTCCTTCTACTTCCATTATATATGATAAGCTCAAAGTTAAACCCCAACGTATTACCTAAGCAGGTTGGCGGACTAAAGGCAGAACGAACCTTTCACCAGGTCACCTTTACCCCCAGCAGCGAAAAGCCAGGAGAAACCTTGTATGTAGGCGTACCCCGTTTAACGGATAACCTAGTATTGGTTCCTGGTACCTTGGCTTTAAGGTTTGACCTAGCAATACAACCAGGTACGAAAATAGAAACTTACGTCGTTAATAACGCAGGCCGCAACTTAGTCTCTAAGATGAGGATCAAGTTTGCTGGGGAATCCCTTTTGGACTTAAATAGGTACGACTTATACACCTCTATAAGGACCTATGGTTAACGGATTTTGACCGCGCACAAAGAATAGAGCAGGGAATTGGCAGCGTTATCTTACGTAAGGTTCGCAGCGATACTAAGACACAAACTACAGATTCTGGTGACGCAACGGCAATAGCAGACGCGACGAGGGTAAAGGCCGCCTATGGCATTAAGTATGTTATCCCGCTGGACTTCGAGGTGATTACAAACCATGGCGCGTATTATCCCAGACAGCTATCCGAGTTACAGTTTGAAGTAACCCTAGCGGATACCACAAACATCTTGCAGATGGACGCATCTGAAACAGCACTTACCGGAAGTATTCACCCCTATTCCGTTACCAACTTAGAACTGCAGTATGAGACCGTGTACAGCGAAGAGCTGGCCCGTAGCGCTGGCATGGAATACAGCTCCGGCAAGGCATTCCTTTACGACCACATAGTGATGTACAAGACGTTCAGCTTCCTGGATAAGACGGACGAGGTTATCAACCAAAGCATTAACCTGCCCCGAAGAAGTCTCACGGGGTTGATGCTGGTGTTTGCCAAGCCCTATGAGGCCGGCAAGCGCGACTCCGAGGCGTTCTTTAACCCTCAACATTACCAACGTAGGGATAAATGTCAACGGCGTTCCAAACAAGGTTTACTCCCAGGGAATAAAGCCCGCAGACATTTACAGGGAGGCAATGCGTAAGTTTGGCGACCAAATTAGCCCTGAGGAATTCTTTAATGATAAGTATGCGCTGTGGATTGACATGCGCACGACGAACGATGAAGACCTACATGGTCAGGGTCTGCGGTTGGTAAACACCCAGGACGGCATCACCTTGGAGATCAAGCGCACAAAGAATGCCTCCGCGGGCGACAGCAATAATATAAACTGCTACGTTTTCGTGGTGTCTGACGCGCAGCTAAGCATAGAAATGAGCCAATTAAAAAGCGTTGCATATTAATGACTTCGTTGCCTCAGCCATTCAAAAAGATAAAATATGTGTCTAATATACCATGTTACGCGTCTTCGAAAACGACGACACCAAACTGCAATGCATAGTGCAAGGCGAAACTTTGTACTTTAAAGCGAAGGAAGTGGCGGCTGCGTTGGATTATGAGAACACCAAGAAGGCTATTAGAGACCATGTTTCTGAGAAGTACCAGAAAAGATGGGTCGACATGCAAGGGGTCCCAAGTCGTTCCCCTTCTACTATTCACCCGCATTCCGTGTTTATCTCCGAACCTGGTTTGTATCAATTGATATTCAGCTCCAGGCTGCCAAAAGCCGTGGAGTTTCAGGATTGGGTCTTTGAGGAAGTCCTTCCCGCATTAAGGAAGGCCGGCAAGTACGAGATAGAGCGGCGCTTTGACGGCCCAAACAAAATGGTATTTAAGATTGAGAATGAGTTTGACTTACATAAGAAGGTGGTAAATTACATTCGCAGGTTCTACCCCCAAATGCTCGTGACCCCTGGTCTAGGCGAACTGCAGGACAGCGACGGCAAGCGCATAAAGTGCTGGCAAAAGGGCTACCAACTCGGCCAGCCTGATCTGCTCATCCTTAATGCCCATAAGCATTACCGTGGATTCTGCATCGAGCTGAAGACTCCGAAAGGCAACGGGGTATTGTCTGAGGATCAACGCCGCCTCTTAGACGGCTACGAGGAAAATGGATTTAAGGTGCTCATTAGCAACGACTACGACAGCATCTGCAGGAGCATCACGGAGTATGCGCGAGGAATTCGTCTACCTTGTAGGTGGTGCTGCAAGCGCTTTAGGAACGCAGACACTTTAAAGACGCACTTAAAGATATTTCATAGAATATATGGCGTTTAATGCTTCAAGGCAGATACACTGGCGAGACTTAAAGGAGGGCGCAACGTACGAAATACAAAACTACGTAGCCTTTGAAGACATGCTACGGCTGTTATTGGCGCACGAGGGTGTCACGTACAGCCTGTGGGCGCCAGATCGCGTTCGTTACGTCATCGAAGGACAGGAGCTTACGCATCTGAGGTCGTATGGGATGAAGGATGGCCGCTGGGCGTTTGACGTCGCAAAGTGCGTCCTTCCTTCGGTCCTATGCGGGTAAGTGCGTCTAAAGCGTCGTTTAAGTGGGGTTCGTCGACAATGAGGGTCGGCGACTCTTTTTTAACGCAGTCAGCAGGGAGTTCACATGTAATGCAGTCCATGTATACTTAAAGTTGGAACCACCCTAGAATGTTAAGATATGGTTAAATCATTGTTAAGGAAGCTTGGAAACTATATCAAAAGATGCCTCAGAATGTTAAGATATGGTTAAATTATTGTTAAGGCAGGTCGGAAACCCCCTCAGAATGTTAAGATATGGTTAAATTATTGTTAAGGAAGGTTGGAAACCACCCTAGAATGTTAAGATATGGTTATCTTAACATTCTGAGGGGGTTTCTAGGAGGGTTTCCAACCTTCCTTAACAATAATTTAACCATATCTTAACATTCTGAGGGGGTTTCTAGGAGGGTTTTCAACCTTCCTTAACAATAATTTAACCATATCTTAACATTCTGAGGGGGTTTCTAGGAGGGTTTTCAACCTTCCTTAACAATAATTTAACCATATCTTAACATTCTGAGGCGGATTCTAAGATGGTTTCCGACCTTCCTTAACAATAATTTAACCATATCGTAACATTCTACATGGGATATCTCATGAAATCCTTAATGGAATCTTTCGCCCAACCTGCCATCGTTATTAGCGCGCCAAACCGCTCTGCGCGCTTCAGACCGCACATTTCCTCATATAGCTCCTTTACGCGTTCATTCAGCCGGTCTATTTCCTCCCTTTGCATTTCGACCGTCCTCTGTAGGTCTGACTTTTGTTTGACGACGTTAACCATTGCTTTGACTGCTTCCACGGGCTCCATATATCCCAGCAAGTAAATTTGCCTTCGAGAAAAGGCAACTAGTGAAAATCCCTGTGATTTTCTAAAATATAATGGAACCAAATCACATGCCTTGTAACGCTCTGATAGTAGGACCCACCGGCTGCGGAAAGACCCAATTCGTCGTGGAGCAGCTGCTAGGACCCTTTAGATACCGATTTGACTGTATCGTGCTACTTTGCCCCACCTACGTGAATAACCGCACCTGGACGGGCGTAGGCGCGAAAGATGACGACTTCTTTGTGGATATCTTAGACCCTAACGAGCTAACCAGCCACCTTAAGTTCTGGCACAAACAATTCCCTAAGGATACTCAGACACTCCTTATACTGGATGACATCGCCTGCGGGGACGACGTAAAAAGACGCACCTCCGAATTAGTGAAGCTCGCCTTTAGCGGTAGACATGACAACATTAGCGTTTGGTTGCTCTCCCAGCAACTTACCAGCGTCTCTAAGCCCTTTAGGGAAAACATAGGTTCACTTGTCGTATTTTATACTCCGAGCAAGTCTGATCTGGAAACCATCTTAAGCGACTACGGCGGTGAAATATCCAAGGAACAGTTACACGAATACATGCGGCATTTAAAGACGCACCAACATTCCAAGATGATCTTCTCTTTGAGGTTTCCGTATTTAGTAAAGATCTGCGATCTTTAACTCCTAATGTATATGGAGATTGAGCAGTTGATAGAAGTCCCCACACAGGCTAGATGAAAGTAACCTCAAGGAACAACTTAACATCCTGGTGTCTTCTAGGAAGTGCAAATAAATGATAGGCAGGGAACTTACCCATGAGCAGGTTAATAAGTTGTCAGAAGAGGAAGTCAAGAAGTTCCATAAGAGGTACGAGGCCGCCCTTGCAAGTAAGACCACGGACGCCGTAGCAGACTCCGCTATCCGACTTGCGACTAAATTGCTTGGACTTGCACTGCCCATAGACGACGTGGAGCAACTACGGAAGGACATAAGCGAAGACTATGTCATCGCCCAAGAACTTAAGATAACCTGCGGGCGGTTGTCTTTGAAGTGCGGTAAGTTAATGGCAGTCGCCTCTGCGGCACTTCACGTAGCTCAGCACGTCGACTTGAAAGAACTTACGACGTCTTGGAAGGACTTCAAGAAGGACAGAGACGTTGAAAAGGTCTTCCAGACGGCACTTGCTGAGGTACCTGATCAAGTACTTACTTAAGTCATCCTTAGGAATTACCCAGCTCGCCTCAAGTACCTAGTCAAGTCATTTCTAAGTTACTTATCAAGTCGCCCTTAAGTACTTGCTCAGGTCCTATTAAGTTACTTGTCAAGTGCTTCAAGTCCTTAGTATAAATGAGCGAAGCTGAATCAATGGCGGAGGAGCAGCCCCAAGAGGAGCAAAAGATCACCAAGGCTAAATCTCCAGGCAGAGTTGCTGCCGGCAAGAAGCTCGCGGAGATGAACAGGAAGAACAAAGCCAAAAAAGAGGAAAAGGCGGAGGAAAAAGAAGAGGAATCCCTTATTAATCCTGGGTACGTCATTGGCGCGTTAGGAGTTGCTATAGCAGCAGGCAGCCTCTACTTACAATGGCGGGCTACGAAGCCAAAGGTAGAACCCGTACATGTGACGCAGGAGCCCCCTAAGAGAAGCAAAATACCCGTAATGGAGTAATAACCTTCTCGCTCTGTAATATAATGTCAACCGCGTTATTGAAAACTGTTGAGGAAGCAGCTATTATTACTTCCATAGTTGCGGGCATTGGTTGGGTAGGTAAGAAAGTGCTCAAAGAAGACTTTACTAAAGACCCAAGCAAGAGCTTCGCTAACTTTTCTAATATGACCGCTGCCGTGGGCGGGGCTATCATGGTAAAGGATTACCTACGGAAGGAAAAGTACATCCCTCAGTGAGCGTAGCTCACTTCTAGAAGGCAATTTATTGCCTGATATATAAATGGCTGCGATAGGAGGTGCATTAATTGCTGCTTTAACATTCACTGGCGCCAGTTACGCAGGTAAGTACATAGAAAAGGCGGTAACTGGCGGAAGTAGTCTCGAAGCTGAAAGAAAGAGACACGACTTAGCGCTGGAGAAATATCAAAGGGGCGTGGCGGCTTGGAATGTAAAAAGACAAGCTTACAGGGATTGGTTGGAAAAGAACTACCAAGACAAAATGCAGGCAGACAAGAACTTCGAAAATACAGACTACGCCTTTAAGCTTTATGCGCAGGCGCACCCAGCGGCATCGACGGGGTTAAAAAGGACTCAGTTTAAGAATTACTACCAGCCTTCTAAGAAACAAAAAGACAATGAGTTGGTCTTCGTAGGAGTTGCAGGGCTGGCATGAGGCGTGGCTTTGGCGTATTTCGTCTAAGCTGCCTCTAATGACGCGAAGTATGAGAGTCTAATATATGTGATCGTCTTTTTGGAAAGCGATAAAAATAACTTTACCACTTACTTGAATCCTCCCATCAAAGCCCATAAGGTTAGGCTCATAAGTTGCTCTTTGTACAATTCTTGGTATAATTTAGTCAATGCCTTGGTCACCGTACTTAAGGCGCCTGGCAAATATCTAGGTGAAATGCTACCCGATGGACATTACACGCCAATCACCCTTGCTAAGGAGCTCGCCAAGCGCGGTTATACTCTCACCGCGGGATTACCACACGAAATGACCCTCAAACATAATATGCCAAACTATTCAGTAACTTTTGGAAAGTTTGACCCATTGGGATCTTTATTATGTGCCTCGGGCAAGAGAATTACCGACACAGCCATACCTGTAAATTGGAAAGTCGCATCCTCTTATGAAGTCTATTGCGATTTAGTCCATAGTTACAGCAATGGAAAAAAGTCTTCTCTCATGTCCAAGTTTCTGCCCAAAGGTAATCCATTTGACCTGGTAGAATACACTCCCATTTCTTTGATCTATGACTTGTCTAATTTGGTAGAAAGCATAAACATCACCATTAAGGTGGACGGAAAGACGGTGAATTTTAACGGACGTACGATCAATCTTGTCTTATCCTTCGCTTGAATCAAGCGAAGCGCGATTCTATTCATATAATGGGCCGCGTAGAGGACAAACTTAAAAGGATTTACTATGGACCCGAAGGCTATTGGAGAGGAGCGTCGGAGCGTTGGTTTTAGCCCCACGTATTCCACGATGGGTTTTCCTTTCATCTCGTCCTACATTTTCCCGATTACTTTCTTGTTTTTAGGGGAGTAAAGGAAGTGGTCTTTCGGATAATCGCTGATGTCGTATTCATCGATGTCGGGAACGCAGTCTTCGTAAATGTCTTCCGTCTGCAACTCTAGTATCAAGGAATCGGTGTCGGTGTATAAGAGGCGGCACTTATCACCGTATTTCGGTTTTAGCTTGTCGTAGTAAAACTCATACATGAGCAGCTTTGATAGGTCTAACACTGTAAACCCCGTATATACGGGTTTATTCAGGAATAGGTTCGCCTTCTTCATGTGGATCACGTAGAAGTTTAACATTTATACGTATCTAACGAATCCAGGCTGTGACACGTATGCTTCTGCTTCCTCTCTGGTGCTGGCTATCTTTATGCTTACGCGCTTGCGGATGTTCTCCATTGTCTTAACAAATACGCTATTGTTCATTAGTTTGAACAGGTTCTTTTCGAAGTCATTCTTTGCCTGCGTACGCTTTTGTGTGTTAAAGTCAATGTAGGAGCGCATCCATGGTTCCTGCGTGAACTTCAAAACGCGGTGGATCTTCCTTAAGCGCATTCCGTGTTGCACGTAAAACTGCAGGTTGCGGTAATGCACCACGTACTTCTTCTTGTCCATTAGGTTCATCGTTAGCTTCCTGTACGGTTTGTAGCCAGGGCAGATTTCCCTCTGCAGCGGACTCAGCTGCTTAAATGGTATTTCTATTGCTTCTGGTGCTAATGGGAACTCATCGTGTGCGTCGTGCAGGTGCTCTGGGTATTCCAAATAAACCTTCAGCACGTAACCTTTGTCGTCTTCTTTGCCTACGTTTAGGTAAAACTCTATGGGCTTTATGTTGTCCCATTCGAAGTCGCGTACAGGTAAGTACTGTGACATTGCCCAACCGTAGAGGTTGTTTGCGTCTAAGTAAAAGATGTATGTGGTTGGCTTCTCCGGATCGTACTCCACAGTGGGATTGTTCGCTTTTGCGTATCGTCTGCTGGGTCCGCAAACACCGCCGCGAATACCGTCTTCCATAAAGCGGTACATGTCGTATTCCGTTAGGAGATCCAGTTGCACGTTCGTCTTCTTTAGCAGCGCACTCCAACTAAGCCCAGGAGCCGTGTAGAAGTTCGCTGGATCCAACCCGTAGTATTCCATTGCCATCTTTCGAAAGCTTTGGAAAACATCTGCGAGCAGCACTACGTCTGAACGTAGGTAGATGTCGTGGTATTCTCCCATATTCTCACAGGAGTACTTTTCCCACACATCTAACGCATGCTGGTACTCCTCGTCCTTTATGCCAGACTCGTTTAGGGTGCTGTAGAATCTCTCTTTGGGTGGTAGGGGTTCTTTGAATCGATCCCAGGAGTCCATGTACTCGTGTGGGTAGACTCCTTTCCTTTCCGCGCCGTATTGGCTGGAAATGGGAAAATCGGTGTTGTATTTAACCAAGTTTGCTACGGAGTCCGCCATAAACTGCTGCGAATCTAAGAACTTTAGCTTGCCTACGGTTACGGACATGTACCTTTCTTTGTTGTTGGGTATGCACTTTACTTCGGAGCCGTCTGTTCCTTGTAAGAGTAAGTGACTGTCGTAACCCCTTAAATTGTGAAAGAATACGGGTATTTCCATTTCTGGATCTACTTTGAAGTTTATATTACATTTCCAATGAGCCGCCCCTCTGTATTTACCCGTGATGTGGCAGTGATCTCTAACCTTATCCACATAGAAATCCTCAACGAATGCTTTATGACAATGAATGCAGTGGGTGGAAGGCTTGTTGGGCTTTTCCCCCTTCCTTGCATACCTACCACATTTAAAATGAGCTTCTCCTAGATACTTTCCATCTTCGTCCCACGCTTTCTTGGCTCGTCTTCCAAACTGGAGAAGCGTATGTTGGCAAATGTGGCATTTCATTGCCTTGGTAAAAGCCTCCTGGTTCTCTCTGGTAAATACCATCTTCTTTGGGCGTCTTAATTGTTCTCTTATCTCTTCCTCCTCTTCTCGCAATGCTTCTAGAAACTTATTAGCTGCGTTCTTACCTCGGTAAATCACATGAGGGTCGGCCTTACCATCTGATCTGACTACTATGTAACCAAAGGAGCAGATCTCGTGTAATCCCACCTTATTCGTGGCACCACTTTTCTGCTCTTCCTTAGTTATCAACGCTTCAAAGTCTGCATGTATCACGTAAGGCACCTGCATCTGCTTTTGATAGTCTGAGTACGATAGGTTCTTATCTGTGGGCATCTGGATCCGTTACGCCACTTCTTCGACTCCGCGACATATTTCGTCGTGTTTCTTTAGGGACTTTAAGGAGGTAAACGATAATAAGCAGCAATCGCAGAAGTATTTCTTACCTTTATGCTTGGTGTGTCTGTAAAATAGTCTGCTAATTTGTTTAACCCATGAGTAGTGCCCGCCGTAGTAGAAGAGGTGTATTCGTTCTCCTTTCGCCTTCGACAGTACTAGTGGTACTATTGTTTGGTCTCTGGCTCCGTAAACGTTAATGGCTAGGTCATTTTCCTCTTCGAATATCGGTATGTTTGTCAGCTGCATTGGGAACTCCACCCCATCCCACTCTAAATCGTCTGTTGGGTATTTGCTTGGTCTACAGGGATTATCATCTACTGGATACAGCGCGGATCGTATTGCCCACATAAAGCAGCGTTTGTCGTCATTCTTTACGTTAACGATTGCCTTCTTCCTTTCTACCCACGCCGGCAGGGGCACGTAACTTCCTCCTCGTATTGGCACGTTCCTTGCCATGCTAACCTCCATACCTTCTACCTCCTCCCCTGTCCAACCTGATCCTTCTTTCGTGTAGTGAGAGAGCGACTCCATTATTGCTTCTAAGGCTTCGTTAAGTGACCTATCCAGGTTCGTGGACTCTAATATCACTAACGACTTCGATCGCAACATTGCTGCCTTTATTACCTCGTCTTTTGACAGACTTACTTCTACCATTATACTCGCTTTCAGGGCTCCTAATTCTTCTATACCTTTTCGAAGAGTCCGTTTAACCTTCCTTTCTGACTGACGCCAAAACTGTCTAACGTCAATCTCACCGTTACCGGGTATTGACACCGTTTCGAAATTGGTTTGGGATTCCATATATAATAGGAAATATCTTATACCTAATTCCAGACCCTTTTCAGATCATCGTAGTCATACTCACAGTCCTGACAATGCCAATACAATTTAACCTTAGTCTCAAACTTCTTACCACATCCACAATCATAACTCCTCAGACATTTCTTTCTCATCTTTAAATGCTTCTTCAAGTCCGCTTCTTTCTCAAAAATCCTTTTACATTCTTCGCACTCCATATATAGACCTAACATATTTAACCAAATAGACGCGGGATGCGGGTAATAACGGTACGAATAGAGGAATTCACTTTAGACGGGTAATCCTCCAGTGGTCACTGTTTTGGAACCCCCATCCCCTATACTACTTATGCTGAGGTCGTGAGCAAATATGCCCGTCAAATATGTCTTTTTCAATGTAGATGGCTTCGTCGATTAATAGTTGTCATAATCTAAGCATGAATTGCATTATATATTTATACTGTAGTAGTTCAGTCGAGGAAATAAGGGTGCGTGACACTTCGTATCATCAGTCTAGAGTTATCTGTTACTCTGCAGTTCAACATGGTTTCACTTCATAACTGAATATAATATTTTCTACTCTATCCGTTTTCTATCCTGTCTCACAGTGTCTAGCCATGCCTATTTTTGAAGATAAAACGATGTCTATCGAAGGAAATTCAGGTAGAAAAATTACAGAGCATTCTACGGTAGCAAAGAATTAAAATATTGTGACTAGTAGTATTATTATGTTAATCGTAGACATCGCACGGTCATCTTGTCTCAACCATTCATTACAGCCCATTTAGCATTTGGCTAAATACTTCTTAAGAGTTTAATAATCACTGAAATGTTACCACACTCACCAAAACTGTTTGATATATAAAACCGGGAATAAATTATTCCCGATCCGGAGAGAAGACAACTCATTTCGAGCAATGGTAATTATAAGTAAAATGTGACCCGTTATCAACTGCGGTTTCCTATAACGACTCTAGGAATTTCCAGAAAGGAATTCTTATCTATGCTGCTGTACTTTTGGTCATTTACTAAGGTTTTGACAAGTTTTATCCACAGCCAATGAGATAATATTTGATCGGGTCGGAACCCCTTCAGTCACCTCACTTGCTTTACTAGGTCGTGTTCGCTTCAAAATACCAGTAACTTGGGCTACGAATCTCGATGAGAACTGGAAATGGAATATTTAGATAATGAACTTCTTCATAGAAGCCCAAGAAAGCAGTTAAAAGTCCAAAGACTTCTAAAAAAACCCAAGAAACGCAAGGACGTTTTCACTATCCCATACATTTCTTCGTAAATCAAGAACGTGTTGCTACTATGACGTCACTAGCCCAGTCTCCCCTGCCGGTCGGTCATATTTTGGAATCTTCCAATTTCGCACTTTTGACCGCTGGAAAAAAATAGAAAGAAGCGCCAGAATCAAAAAATTCTTTCGACACGTTTCTTAGAATACCTTATATTTCGATATAAAAAAGTAAAAAAAAATAAGGGTCATAGGCACTTTAAGCAATGGTTGGACAACCAATATCAGTTGTTGCTCTGAATGATTTTCTTCACGATGTGCAGCAGGACCCGAACGAAGTGCAGGAATGATAAATTTCCATGCATATAAACGCTACGAAACCTGAAATTGACCCACAAAAAATCGCATGTTGGAAAATTGAATCACCAAAATAAATGGTAGGATTATATTGTGTGGTTGTCATTCTTTAATATTCCTATGTTACTTTTCTTGCATTGACTCTCGATTTTCTTCACGAAGCCCTTAAACACTTGCCTTAAAAATATAAATGACTGTGAAAGGATAATTGACATTCGGAAACTGGAATCTAGTATTTTATTCTCTAATTTCCCGGATGTGTCACTCAATTCTGTGCGATGAGTCAACGAGACCCTTGATGCTCTTAAAAGAGGGAGAGATTGTCGGAAGACAGGAAGACAAACAGTGGAAAACCGCAAAAGTAGTTTAAAAAAATTACCTGAGCCACGCTCGCATCTTGTCCAAACAGAGAATGGGACATTTAGGAGAAATCGCAAACATCTCTTAAAGACAGAAGAACCAAAACTTCCTGTTGCAAAAGATTACTTCGAAAAGCAAAAACCAGCCATCACAGGAATAACAACGAAAAGTATGCAAGCAAAATAGGAACCGAAGAAACCTGCATAACCTGAGGTACCCCCGACTGGAGCTACAACAAGAAGTTTGAGAACTTCGTAAAGTACTGAACATTGATATTTGTATCGAACTGTGGACTCTGGACGTTGTTGTTTAAATTTTTGTTATTTTCACAAAACAGTGAATGATTTCTAGAGATGTTTAAAAAATAGGTAGAGTTAGCCTTTCATTTCAAAAAAGGGGTATGTAATGATGCTAATGATATTCACATGCATATGATGACGTAAAGGACCTTGCATAACAATAAAGTGTGCTTCGTTATGAACCCCGCCATGTTGTGTGTTTAAGCCAGAATGTATGTGAGTTATGATGAAGATATGACAATTTTTTATACTTCATAATTTGCTTAGAACCTTGCTTCAGTCGTTGCATGTTCTTTGTAAAGTTTTCTAGGATGATTATCAATATCATGACATTGACTCGGACATTTGACCCGGGCTCTGATTTCTCTTGAATTGCTGGCTTTCACTCAGCTGATTTAAGATTTTGAATCTCATTCTCTGCTCCACATGTTAGTGAACACTAACCACCATGTGTTGTCAGCCAGAAAGAATTATATTTTCAAACCTGCGATTCCGCTGATGAACATTCCGGCTGAGACAGGAAATAATGTCAAGTGATTCATTCGCGACAAATTGGAAAAGTTACGCAATAGTAACCAGCAGGCATTACGAACTCGGTCAATGGAAATTTTGATTGGGTCAGACTTCAACACCATGACCACGCCTTGTTTTTGCATGAATGATGCTGTCATGTTCTAGACTGACAAAATCACATGACTGATCGACCTGATCACGAGGTGTTTTAGTTACAAAAGTCTTGCAGTCGGCCATTTTATGATGTACTTTGTGGGCAGTTTTGGATTCTTCACTGCTAAGTAAACGATTGCCAATTTGGAAATTGCTTCACTGTGAAGCCTATGGCGGAAATCTTGCACCATTTATTCGTAAGATAGTGAAAGCGAAAAGCGAAGAGATCAGCCAGTAATTATATGTTTGCTGACTATTGCAAAAGAAACTATTATTCGAAAAATTAATCAGAACTGAACGAAGACCAGTTTCTAAAAAAATCCGAACTAATTTGCATACAAAAACTCCCTAATTCGACCGTGTAAATAATTTTATTTTAGAGGGAATAAATTCATTTCTTAGGACCTAAAGACCCATTGCCACTTACCGTGATGCACCGCGGTCACAGATGAATTTCGTGGTCCATGAAATTCAAAGATTCATATATTGAATAATAACTTCATATTAAATCCTTTTCCGACAAAGCACTAAGGCACAAAAATGATTCTTTTACATTCTTTTAAGAGTTTATTCAAAAGATTAGAATTGTTTTTTCAGTGGTGACACGATTCAAAATGTAAACAAATTGTGATGCATGACGGTAAGTGGCAATGGGTCTTTAAGCAGTCAGACTTGTTGCGAGCTGATCTTGTTACGAGTTCTTTAACGTCATCTCGGTAAACTACTGGGTAATTTGCTTCGAGAAACAGTCGGTGCTTTATACACCCGAATAAAGACAAGCTGAATGATATTTATCGTGGAATATGTAGAAAAGCTTAGTATATTATTTTGGCGAATAAATGAATATTTTCTGAGGAAATACATGTTTTTCTTTCTCGAATACAGTCACACAATAAAAAGGGATAGTGACTTAATAATACGCCTCTAACCCTTTCACCAAAACTGCAAACCTGTAATTGAAAATATCCTACAGAAATTTATCTGATAATCCATTGAAGCAAATCGCACACAGCACGTTCTTCCACGAATCTTTAAAAATTGTGTAAGTATGTGTAGCTGGTATTTCTTGGAAAAAAAAACTTTTAAATATAACGGGTAGAAAACTATACTTAGACTTGTATTGTAATTATTTATTTCGAAAAGTTCAAAAAATGCTAAAATGGATTTTTGGTTCTTTGCCCTTCAGGTTTCTAATCAACACCATGCTCAAACATCCTTTGCTTATTTCAACTGCGTCGCATCCCATTATCTCATTTGTCTTGTAAGAATATGTAAATCCTGTTTTAGTGAGGTTGGTGTATCAAAGCATTATAAGTTGCGCGTTTTATCAATGTTGAGATTAACGACTACTGCAAAAATGCGGCCGCTTCCTGGCCATTGCAATTGTTAGCGATAAATTTACTAGTACCCAAAATAAATACAAATATTGCGTGGAAGAGCTCCCTGTATTCCGTGTGTGGCTATGTAGTACAATTACCAAGTACATATATTATCCACATCCCTTAAATTTCCAAGTCACTTTTAATGAAAAATAATTTTGATACCTTCTCTTTATATAGACTATCGTCGGATTTGGAAAATTCTGCCATTATTTCTGATAACTCCTATTATAATAAAATTCTAGCCGCTTCTGGTTATATATGTAAGGATTTGGGATTTTTTGAGACCAAATGCTCCTTTTGTAAACTTGGAACATACATTTCCAGTTCTGGTGATCGATGTGAAAGCTGCCCTGCAGGTAATTACTTTTAATATAGTTTCCTTATTTAGTGGCGTAGCGAGATTGCATTCTTTACCGACTTTCACTACTGTAGTGTGACATCACATGTGGATTAAGTTTGTATGATGCGTTGTTCTATCCTAAGTTATGAGGGTTGTCTGCCTTGTGTTAATAGAACATTGAATGTAGTGGTAAATTGTAAGAAAACTGTCCCTTATTAGCGCGAAAGCGCTAGAACGACAATTAAATATTAAGCTTTGTCGACTTTTCTTTATTTTAGGTGGATTTTACCAAAATGAGATGTTGTACACTGGTATCAAGGCATACAGCTTGGGATGTAAGGAATGCCCTCATGGAAAATACGTTGCACCGGATAGAGCCCCAGGACGAGCAGTGACAGATTGTCAGTCATGCCCATTAGGTATTCAGTGGTTTCTTATTGATGAAGAGGTTGCATAAATGCATGAGTTTCATTGGAATTCTTCACGACGCATTATGGCCATGCCGATTTCATATCATTGCAGATAGGATTATAGGCGAGAGCACGGCATAAAGCATTTTATTTCGCGCAATAACTGGAAGTTTAAGAGGCTGTCTCTGTAAGAACCTCATAACCATTTTGGGTGAAAAAAACCAGATTTCTTTCAAACTTTGTGTGTGAGTGTGCCCTTCCAAAGTTATTTCCAAAGTACATTTTGTTTTGTGTCTCGGTGCTTTTTTGCAAAGTTTCAGGGGGGGTCTCCTTGGGGGCCACATTAGTGATTTTGACTACTTCTCATTCATGAAAGTTGGGCGATGTTTAAAAATTCGTAATTCCATAACAAATCATCACTACACCTAAATCCTTATATATTATAGTAGACATATTTCTTATGCAAAGATGACTAGCTTTAAAGCTAAATATGAACTTATTCATATCTAGATATTTTAATTTTACCGACCATCGATAATTGACTTTGGCCAGTTGGCTAACATATGGCTTAGGAAAAAAAATCAAAACTCAAAAGTTAGACTTCGTAGGACTATAATATTTGAGTAATGCAGAGATAAAAGGTAGTTCTTACAGAAATTAAAATAATATTTTTCGGCCAGCAGGTTTTGAGAAGTGAACAGGTCGACAAACTTTCAGTATTTTTGAGATTTATTGTATTACGTCAAAAAGGTGCAAATAGTTTTGAATGCGATTTATTATTAAATGTTTATCAATTCAGTGTTTAAACTGGTCTAATATATTTTAAAAACATTTTAACCGAACAAAGTGTAAAAAAACGGTTTTAGGAAACGGTATTGGAATCGAAACACTGATATCACAACATGCCTCAACTGTAAGGTAAAATGCTGTATACTGTCATAAAATACAACGATAAGTTCACTCGAAATAAATAATTGTAAATTATTTGCACAATGCACAAACATCAATCGATGAACAGATCACAAGATTATTTGTTCATATTAAATTTTGCCTACAACCAAAAAGAAATCCAAATAATCCAGATAAACATGCCTTTGACAACGAGTCATCATCTGCAGTTCGATACAACTGTCATATTGACACATTTAGGCCCAGAAGTATCCACTTTTAGTCTTTAATTTCGTCCTCAGAGAAGTCTTTGAATATAGTAACATACTAAAACATTATTCTTGTAACTTTATCGAGGATAATAGTTTTAAATAACTGCCTCGTTATTTTCCTGAGTTCATCTTGTAGTTACTCTTTTCTAGTAATCTATTAGTGAATGCCGCTGACCAGCAAAATAGATTCAGCTGTCACACGTGGACCACAGGAAGCCCATTCCTTGTTTATTTATTTTTATCTCGAAGCCAGAACTGCCCAATACCATGTCTATGTTTTGGACAGGTCCACTAACCAGTGACCTTATTGTCATTAACTTAAAATTTTCCTGACCTGGCCAAGATAAGTTAATACTCTTTCAAGTCTTCTCGTGAAAGATGGTACTTTAGAAGATGACCTTGAATATCATCTGTACATTCCCGTAGTTTTACAAAATTTACCTTCCCTCTAAACTCTCCACAATTTTCATCAGCATAAAAACAAACGCTCGCCATATTAAAACTTTTACTGTTCCGTGCTGGTTTGACAGCTGGATCTGTTTTGCTGTTTTATAGAGCACAGGTCACACGTGGACCAAAGGAAGCCCATTCTTTGTTTATTTACTTTTATCTCGAATCCAGAACTGCCCAATACTATATTTATGTTTTGGACAGATCTACTAACCAGAGATATAATTATTATTAACTTAAAATTTTCCTGATTTGGTCAAGATAAGTTGACACTACTACTCTTCCCAGTAGACCGAGGCTTCGTAGCGTCTGTTATGTTATCCAGAAGTAAATTTCAAATCGACCACGTGATGCCAATATTGTACCACGTGGACAAGTTTTTTTACACCACGTGATCAAAATTTAGTCAAGTTTCAATCACGTGGTGTAAAAACCTTGTCCTCGTGGTACAACATTGGCATCACGTGGTCGATTTGAAATGTACTTGCGGATAACATAACCGACGCTACGAAGGCGATTAAAAAATCACAACTACCTCGGCCTACTGGGAAGAGTATTATGTCAAGTCTTCTCGTGAAAGATGGTACTTTATGAAATAACTGTTATGAATGTCGCGTTCTTATTTTCTTAGAGCGCGTGCTTAATGAGAGCATATTGCACGCGCGCGCACTTTCCGTTGCGTCATTCCTGTCTGTTATTGTAATTTGTTTTTTATAAAAAAAATTAAAAACTTGCTTGTTGTGGTGTGTGCAGTCAATAAAGCACTTGGCGATTGGCAGAACACTCGAGAAGTGTCCAGAAGCACTCCACTACGCGTCAAGCTTCTCCTAACACTTCTCTCGTGTTCTGCCAACCCCCGCGTGCTTTACGACAGCGTAGCGGAGTCTTCTATTTCTTCATTAGAATATGACCTTGAATATCATCTGTCCATTCCAGTAGTTTTACAAGATTTACCTTCCCTCTAGACTCTCCAAAATTTTTATCCGCATGAAAACAAACACTCAACATATTCAAACTTTTACTCTTCCGCATTGGTTTGACAGCTGAATCTATTTTGCTGGTCAGCGGCTCTCACTGCTAGATTACTAGAAAAGAGTAACTACAAGATGAACTCAGGAAAATAACGAGGCAGTTTTTTTAAACTATTATCCTTGATAAAGTTACAAGAATATTTTTTTATTATGTTACTATATTCAAAGACTTCTCTGAGAACGAAATTGAAGACTAAAAGTGGATACTTCTGGGCCTAAATGTATCAACATGACAGTTGTATCGACCTGAAGATGATGACTCGTTTTCAAAGGCATGTTTATCTGGATTATTTGGATTTCTTTTTGGTTGTAGGCAAAATATGAACAAATATACTTGTGATTTGTTCATCGATTGATGTTTGTGCATCGTGCAAATAATTTACAATTATTTATTTCGAGTGACCTTATCGTTGTATTTTATGACAGTATACAGCGTTTTACCTTACAGTTGAGGCATGTTGTGATATCAGTGTTTCGATTCCAATACCGTTTTCTAAAACCGTTTTTTTACAATTTGTGTGGTTAAAATGTTTTAAAAATATATTAGACCAGTTTAAGCAGTGAATTTATATACATTTAAAGATAAATCGCATTCAATACTATTTGCACCTTTTTGACGTAACACATTAAATCTCAAAAATACTGAAAGTTTGTCGACCTGTTCACTTCTCAAAACCTGCTGGCCGAAAAATATTATTTTAATTTCTGTAAGAACTACCTTTTATCTCTGCATTACTCAAATATTATAGTCCTACGAAGTCTAACTTTTGAGTTTTGATTTTTTTTCCTAAGCCATATTTTAGCCAACTGGCCAAAGCCAATTATCGATGGTCGGTAAAATTAAAATATCTAGATATGAATAAGT
The DNA here is from genome assembly GCF_029948245.1 of Actinia tenebrosa. Classification (NCBI taxonomy): domain Eukaryota; kingdom Metazoa; phylum Cnidaria; class Anthozoa; order Actiniaria; family Actiniidae; genus Actinia; species Actinia tenebrosa. Next base: position 3,874,762 of record NW_028292572.1, on the reverse strand, counting down.
TCATATTTAACTTTAAAGCTAGTCATCTTTGCATAAGAAATATGTCTACTATAATATATAAGGATTTAGTGTAGTGATGATTTGTTATGGAATTACGAATTTTTAAACATCGCCCAACTTTCATGAATGAGAAGTAGTCAAAATCACTAATTTGGCCCCCAAGGAGACCCCCCCTGAAACTTTGCAAAAAAGCGCCGAGACACAAAACAAAATGTGTTTTGGAAATAACCTTGGAAGGGCACACACAAAATTTAAAAGAAATCTGTTTTTTCACACAAAATGGTTATGATGTTCTTACAGAGACAGCCTCTTAAACTGTTTTGAGCAATTTCTATTCTAATTATGCCATTATATTGCATTTGATAGGAACGGAACTGAAAAAAATTGCTGGTTTTCGTGCCTGTAGCTGTTTTGACGACTATTACCGACTCAATCGCTTTGAAGGCTGTCTTATCTGCACGTAAGGTTACATATGTATAAATGAAACAATAGATTTAGAACCAGGATTCTACTGGAAGTGGAGATCAAAGGACATATTGGAGCAATATCAAAAGTTTTCTACAGAACTGCAAATTACGGATAAAGACTACGATTCCAATTTCATAATGTTCAAAGGCAGCATTCCTATAGCCTATGCTTGTCCTGTTGCCGAGTCCTGCATGGGTGGTTTATATTCCCAGTGCATAGCCGGTTATGAAGGTCCTCTCTGTGCCATCTGTGCAGCAGGTTACTTTCCTTTTCTATCAACATGCGAAAAGTGTCCAACCATTCCCTGGATTGCAGGACAAATAATCCTAATTGTTGTTGTCTTCACTCTTCTATTGTTTGTCATATTAGGACACAAGAAAGGCAAAAATTCACAGGGGAGGACATTAACTGACATTATTCTTGCACGTCTGAAAATTGTCATCGGATTCTATCAAGTGTCTTCATCTACCTTTGACTCCTTGTCCTACATCAGCTTGCCATGTCCACTTCTTTCGATCATGAAGTATGCCAAGATGATTCAGCTTAATCTCTTACAGATTCTTCCCCCAAGTTGTGTATCCAACTCGATGCATACAAATGCATATGCTCAGTTTCTCATCAGCATCGCCTTCTGTGCTGTAGTGGTTTTGTGTTGTCTCATCTTTCTAGTTTTGAAGATAATTCAAATAACTCGCAATAATACCTTAAGCGTGTCTGCCAAGAATGACAAGATGTTCAATGCCAAAGTACAAAGCTACAAATGTTTATTTCTTGTTCTATTCATCACCTTCGCGTCGACATGTTCCCAAATATTCAAGATCTTGCCCGAATCCTGTCACGAACTGTGTTCCCATTCCAATAGCCAGTGCAGGTCGTACCTCCGTGCAGACTATTCCATCAAGTGTGACGATAAAACTCACAGAATCTATGGAAACCTCAGCAGAGTGGCCTCGCTGTACGTCTTCACCTTTCCGTTGCTTTTGCTTGCTATCCTCAAGCGCGAGGGAGAAGCCAGGAAAAAAGGAAACCACGAAAGCACCTTCCCGGTTTTGGAAGGAACTAAATTCTTGTAAGAAAACTACTCGCCATCTTGTTGGTATTGGGAGATCCTTGAATTAATGAGAAAGATTTTGGTTTCTTTGTTTTTGATCCTGTTCCAAGTTGAAAGTCGCATGGGCTTAGGAGTGACAACCATCTTATCCGGAGTCTACGCCGTGGTCTTCGCTTTGTATAAACCAATTGAAAATAAGTTTGAGCATTGGCTAAAAATGGTTTCTTTGCTAGCGAGTTCTGTGAACTTCACCGTTGGTATGCTGCTGAAGATTCCATTGGAGGAGAAGTCATCCAGCATCAACAGCGAAACTGATGCTCTCATAGTTACAGTTGTGCCCATGGCTGCCAACATTGTAGTCATTGGACTTATCTTAGGTAAGAAATAAGACTAACGGAAGATATTCAATGTGATAATTTCTGTTTCACATGCCATGCAATGTTTTTCATTTGTTGGCTGAGTAGTAGCGATTTCGGAGTTCAAGGAGGTACTGAACTAAATCGTAAATGTAATGTAATTAATTAACATATTGCAATATGGAGCAGCAATGACATTACTCATTTTTTATTGTTGTCTTTTCTGAACAAACACGACTTTCTTTTACTTTTTTGTAGTTACATACATGGCTAAAATCATCTCAGCAATCAACGAACTAAGAAAGACCCCACGATGCAATCTTTTGTGCTTTCTGAGTGTCTTGCAGCTTGCAAGCGGTGCTCCAGACATTGGAGAGAATGTGGATCAAAATCTTGATCGAGCAGAAAAAAGTCGGCATGAGATGTTAACTTGTGTTGTAGAGCGTATCCAAGAGGTGAGCATCGATGAGGAAAATAGTACATGGGTTGATGAAAAACTTGGAAACAACGAGAGAGCGAATTTCAAAAACCCGAGAAGATAAAGATCAAGAAAAATATATCGATTCATGGATTTCCAAGAGTTAAAAGATTTTGTTACTACGTCCAAAACTATATTTAGGCTTTATGCAACCATATATTAATTCGGGCGATTAAATTCGACAGTTTTAATATTTGTGAAATATAACATATAAACTATACTTAGGATTAGGTTAGTTGTGATAGTGTGAGTTAGTCTTACGTACAAAAATATGTGCAGATTAAATAGAGATGTTCAGTACAAGTTTATATATATGTGCATAACAAACAGCGCCGCAAAAATTATTGTGTTACATGATCTTCCCTTTCTTCGTACGTCATTTATGGCTTTTTTTTCTTCTTTTCTTTTGCATGTATCTTATTAATGTTAAAGTGCTTAAAAGCCTTACACAATGCATTTTTGAATTCAAAAGCTATCCTAGAATAAATAAGAATGGCCTCTACTTTCTTTTTGCTATCTTATTTCGTTGCTGAGATTCAATATGATTCAATATAGAAATTACAAAATGATGACGTCACTGAAGTGACCAAGTGAAAACTCCAGTAATGATGAAAAGGTAAATTATACACCGTGAAAAGATGAAAAAACTTACTGACGTTTCGGACGCTAGTCCTTCGTCGGAGTAAAAGAAAACTCCAATCATCATATTGAAAACATCTCCATGAAAATCATTCCAAATTGGCGCTGACCACTGTGGCAGCAGTATTCGGTAACGCAACTGTACAAAACACAGCTCAGCATTAGTTCAGTAATTCATAAAAAGCTAACAACATCGTTAAAAAGGGAAAAATTGAATGAATCCATATTATTTAATGATAATTCGTAGATTTTAAAGCAGAGCTATTCGCTCTAATCGTATAAATGTGTATATATTATGAGTTGAAGCGGAGCTCTTCTTTTCTCGACGGTTGGCGAAAGAAAACGACTATGTTTTACCCTTGATGCACTGCAAACGAGAGTCCATCTTACTGTGTAGAACGACCGTAACTGACTTAGCAACATCAACTGTCTTTTTAGTGTTCTCATTTGGCGAAAGGTCTGTTAATGCAAACATGATTTCCCCTCTTGTTTAATATACTCTTCACATGCTATCAGTTCAACCCGTTTTCGTTAATCTTCCGTCAATTTTGTCTATATTATCTATATATTTTTATTTAACTTGCCAATCACATTTTACTGAAAGGCCTGCAATAAATACAGCAGCAATGGAATTTTGTAGCTACGTTATGTAGCATGTGTTGTATTCACCGCTAAATACTTATAAGCGCTTTTTTAAAATTTAAACACATTGATGAATTAAGTTGGTGGCAATTTTTATGTTTAATTGTTTTTGCAATCTTTAAATATTTTCGCGGCAACATTTGGTCTGTGTGATTTGATAATTGCAATAATGTATGGCAATGACAATATTGTATTACATATTATATTCCCATGTTAGAGCTGTTTATAAAAAGCTATTAAAACTTATCCTTATTGGAGTCGTTTGAGAAACAGTATAGATAATAGATCATTTTCGAGCTCCAAATCACCACTGTGTTTCTTCATTACAGACTCATTTACACATGGTTAGCGATCGATTTTGTGCACAACATTCACGTTTTCCAGACTACAAGATCCGTCGAGTTTCAAAGTGGTTGTATTATTGAAGGTGTGCATTCTTTACTTACCGTTGGTATTTGTGAATATTTGCACATCGATACCAGGTTAACCCTGTGTATATGAGTTTGCAATAAAGGAACGCATAAATTGAAGTATGTTTATAAAAAAGATTGTGATTGGACTGGGTCAAATTAATGCTAATTTTGCTCTCTCTTTCTGATGGGATTACATTTTGTAATATTATATTTTGTTCAAGTGGCCCACGGCTGGTACACTTTGTCTGCACTCTGTAAAGTACAACTCACCTGAAGACGGTCTCTTATATTATGTCTATTCTTTTCTCGAGGCATCGTAAATCAAGAGAATAGTGTCTACTGATTCCTTCTTTTATCTTGATATATTTTGCACAATTTCCAGAAAAGTCCACCCAGTCGATATCTGGGAAAGTACTTTAATAACGTCCAGCTAGCTTTCCACATTTAACGACACTGGAACTTTCTCTTTTCATGAAAGCCCTCGCCCTGTGGTTTGAACCTTTATTTACAAACTGATGTTTTTTGTGTGACGTCACCCTATTTAAGTAAAAGTGTGTTGTTTCCTATCAGCAAAAAAAAAATAGCTAGCGTATTCAGTAAAATCGTAAACTTCAGTGAACTGAACTGTCAATAATACAGTGAATATTTGATTTCTAATATGGTGGGCAAACTTTAACCTGCCAAGTTACGTACATGTCTAAAAATTATATCTTTAAAAGAGCGACTTTCTGTAAAAATCCACCAAACGGCGGTACGAGTCAAAAAATCGATTATAATAATTATAAATGAGCCGCTGGGGAGCTTTTGGTTCAGTTATTTAGCAATTTTTTTGGCTCGTGGTATATTGCGTGACGTTACAAGCTTTTTCAGGAATCTCTAAGAATAGTGAAATCGATGAAGATTAAGTATTTCTTTCATTTCTAGAACTTTAAGCTATTATTTGGAAAAATTTTGAATTGTTTGTTTACCTCCGAGATCATGAACCTTGAATCTTGCGTTACATTGTAGTCAACAGCAATGACCAGGGACCTCCCTGCGATTCCAGATAATAAATGGTTACAAAAGATTTTTTAAGTTCTGGGCGCACCGTAATACATTTGTGCTTGTAGTCTTTCTTAGTCAGTTTTAGCTAGCAAATTAAATATATATCAAAGATTTCGATGCAGGTTTGCTATTATTTGTTTTGGAACAAAATTTTATAAATGGGATTGTTGAGTAGCAGTTTGTACATTTTAGTAAGGTGTTATAACTACGCACAACGATCCCATGAGAATGTTGTTTTTATCACTATATTGCTAGTGAATCACTCAAAATAAATCAGTAGTAAAATGGAAGCGCACTTTTCATATTACACGCTTGCTGAAGGGCATTGTACCTAAGTTCGGAGAGACAGGAAGCACTCAACAGAGATAGTTCCTTTGTTAACGTGCACAAAAGATATTTCTTCTCACAAATCACTTTGGAGCTTTCAAGATGTTGACAATGAAGTTGATTTAATTCTTACCCGTGCATCAATATTTGAACGCTCGGAAAACATCGAGTCAATGAGCATTTGTCCCTTCCATCGCCTCACTATTGGAATTGGATGGAAAAGAAGTAAAACCAGGTTTAGCGATCCTCAAATGCTATCTTGTCATGCCGGTAAAGCAAAATTACCAAAGGGGTATCGAGGAATGTTAAAAGTACTCTCTCGCCAAGTGAAGAAAAAAACGGGTATTTTGATTCCAGTTGGTTCAGGTAATATCAAGTAAATCGATAACTTTTTATTCCTGAGAATAAAGACATTTAAGTATTAAGATGAAATTATTTATGGTCAAGGGTTTTGCCGATCGTGCAGAGAAAAACTTCAAACCATTACTGAAGTACAAGAAGATAAAGAAAAACAATCGACCAACAAGGAGAAAGCAGAGGAAATCGAAAGTCTGATTGACGGAATGTACAACTTGAGTTTCGTAAGCAGCAACTAGTTTTCTTTATCCCACACCATCCAAAATATGTAGACCGCAATGCTTGATGGGTGCAAACCGTAGAATATACCACCAACTATATAACGAGGATTTTTCTGGATTCTGATTGGCCCGCCTATTTTCAATGGTTTGGGATAAATAAATGTAAGGCCGCTGATTCAAAGAACTTATTAAATTATGGGATAGGTTTGATGTTATTTTCTTCAATTAGTATTTGTATCCCATATTTATTTCTTCAGGTCTGCTGACTCACAGTAAGTCTAAGTTAACTACCGCGCTGAAATTAGCAGCCAACTCAGCAGACAACTTAATATTTCAAAATATTGCGTCGAATGCTAGAAATTACAAATGGTATATCCAAAGAAAAGCTCGGATAGAAATTAAGATACAACTATCAAAATAATATTAATATCTTTAATATATTACTTATTAAGAGAGAATTCTTTTCGTATTCAAGCGGTGAGCGCCATTAACTATTTTTTTGCCACATTTTTATCTATAGTTTCCTTTTTATTATTATTTTTTTCCCCTAATTTTCTTTTCATTTTATTCCATTTCGATTTTACCCTTTTACATTCATAATATAGATTCCTGTTTAATTTGGCTGTGAAGTTTGGCGGCGTCGTGTTCATGGGGCGGCGTTTCGACGTTGCTGAAGTATATTATTTACGTTCAGCTGCGTCGCTGCGTCGTCCGCGTGAGCGTGGTGTCGCTGAGCTTCACAGTTAAGTTTATATATAGTTCATTTTAATCTTGATGTAATGTTTTATTATACTATAGTCAATTTTTCTAATAAGTTCGTGTTGATAGTTGTTATTACATATATTATATATTTTTTAATTTGTAAATATTAGTAGTTTTATATTGAGGTCCACAAGTTTATTAGTGTAGTACACTATTTAGTGCCACCCTCATTAAATGAAGTTATTATTATTATTATTATTCTTGAAGAAAGGCTGTTGTACAAGGCTAAAACTGTGGTGTATTTGTGTTTTATTATGCAATCGTCATATACAATTACAGGTGTCAATCAATGCAAATCTAACAAAAAATAACTCATTAATAATGTCTCTGAATGTTCATATCTCTTATGACTGTCCTAATGTTTCTCATACATATAACGTTTTGGTGGGCTTCTGTGCCTTGTTGGGTATCGATGTCCTTTTCCTTGTCCTTTTTGTGCCATGTTGCTCTTAGCGGGGGTAACTGTCTTGCTTGTCTGGGTTGTGCTGACTGATGGCTGTTCTACTGCTGCTGGGCAGACATCTTCTGCTGGTCTTGGTTGAGGGTCGCTTTGATTTTCATCATGCTTCCTTTCTTGGATTTGGTCTGTGTGCCTTCTCCAATAACTTTCAGCTTCTGTTTTACTTCCAAGTAGCGTAAGAAGCGCGGGAACTTTCTTCGCTGTTTTGATCTCGTTGACTGTAAAACATTGTTCCAAACGTTCGATGTAGGCACTCCATGTTTCTGTAGCTTCGTCGAATGGTTCTATTCTTCCAATAAAGGCCATTTTTGTTTGTGAAAACCAAGGAAATCTCACATTATTTCAAGAAGAAATCCTCCGAATTTTTACAATGCGGCCATCCTCGTCGCCAGTAATTGTGGTGTATTTGTGTTTTATTATGCAATCGTCATATACAATTACAGGTGTCAATCAATGCAAATCTAACAAAAAACCTTGTTATTTAGAAAGTTTAACTTGATTGGAAGTGGAGATGGCCGATGAAAGTGGAATCAAAGTGTCTAACCCAAAGCAAAAATTTGAATCGAAAATGAGGTTTAGGCCTTCATTTGCTTATTTCACATACATTTTCTATTAAAAAGCCTGACAAAGATACATTCTAACACAAATGCAACAAAACGTACTTTTACTAGTACTTTTAAAAGTGAATAAGCTTAAGGACCTCAAAGAAAAAAGTAAACATTGCATGAACGCCTGAAAAGTCAATGAATGAAACACATCTTGAAAAATTCATAACCCACCTATAAATATTTAGCAATTAACTATAGGCCATTTAATAAATTTAAATTAAAGATATAGAGACCGCACAATATAGAACGTTCGAGGAAACAAGTGATATTTCTTTTACTCTAAATGTGTCTTCAAATGTACTCCCCGCTCTTGCAAAAGATGATGCTTTTCTAAGGTAAACTTGGAAGAAGGAAACGTCAGAAGGAGAGATAATCAAACTTGAAGAAACCACTCAGTAAGTTTGTGTTATACTGTTGATCAAACCAGCGATGGATCATACTTTTTCGAAGTGGAAAGTAGCTTGGCATGACATCATTTGTACAAAAACTTAAATCATGACGTCAACAACCTACTTACCTCATGCGTACAGAATATTAGCATTAGTCCGTGAATCCCCGAATCCAAATAAAAGATATAGAGCAAAAAATCCAAAACATTGTGTTAGAGATTATAAACACACAGACTTCTAAAGAATCAGCGGACAAATGTCAGCAAAGGCATCTGATATACCTAGAATCATCACACAAAGAGTGGATTGAAACAAATTACACATTTCGAGGAATAACCTACTTTGAGGAAAACACTTTGGATGGCTTGCTGCAAGAATAAGCCAAACGTCTGCAAAATTCAAATATAGGATACAACTTTTTAACTCCACAATACATATCAAAAGTACCTCCTGCAGAAATCATCATTAAACTTATCACCGATAGTCGGAAAACTAGTACTGCACTTACGACGAAGTTTCAGCTATAGCTTACGACCAAATCCCTGAAGCTAAACGAAAACCGCCGGCAAACCTCTACCATCGATATTAACATAGTTAAATCTAATGAAACCATTTACCAAGCAACAACACAAAAGCATTCAAGAAGAAAAGGAAAACCAAAAAAAAAGTTATCCAGAAAGCAAAATAAACACGTACACAAAAAACGTAAGCGTTCCTCAATCTTCACAGCTTTCTTTACAGAAATGAGATAAGTGGATGCCGGCGTATCCACCAAAAAGGGAAATTGTCACATTAACGATGGCTATCAGTCCATCTACAAAGCTCGATAGTCACAGTAACAATATCTGCTAGTCAATCCATTAAGCTCGTTTGTCACGGTAACAATGTCTGCTAGTCATTTTACACAGCTCGTTTGTCACGGTAACAATGTCTGCTAGTCATTTTACAAAGCTCGATTGTCACAGTAACGATGGCTGCTAGTCTATCTACACGGGTCGATTGCCATAGTAACGATGGCTGCTAGTCCATCTACAAATCTGGATTGTTACAGGAACGATGGCTGCTAGTGTATCTGCACAGCTCGATTGTCACAGTAACGATGGCTGCTAGTCCATCTACACAGCTCAATTGTCACAGTAACGATGGCTGCTAGTCCATCTACATCTGCAGGGCCCCTATGGATATCAGCCTAGTTGCTGAAAGGGCTACCCTGTTGAAATAAAGTCTTTATTATTATATACACAGCTCGATTGTCATAGTAACGATAGCTGCTAGTCCATCTACAAATCTGGATTGTCACAGTAACAATGGCTGCTAGTGTATCTACACAGCTCGATTGTCATAGTAACGATGGCTGCTAGTCACCATCTACAAATCTGGATTGTCACAGAAACGATGGCTGCTAGTGCATCTACACATCTCGATTGTCACAATAACGATGGCTGCTAGTCCATCTACACAGCTCGGTTGTCACAGTAAAATTAGTACTAGTACATCTACAAGGCACGATTGTAATAGCAAAGAAGTCTCTACTATGTACGACTCGATCGTAAAAGAGAAAGTGGCTTAAATCTCTTATACAAAGCTTTTTGTAACATTTAATCTGTCTAGAATTCACTCTACAAAGCTCCATTGTATAGGGGATAAAGGCTATTACAATCTTTTCCATACGTCTGATTACTAGAAGTTCTATTTCTATTTGCAGCTGTATTACCCTTAAATGTAATAACACCCATAAATGTAATACCCACACAAAATACCCACACAAAATACCCACACAAACACACAAAATTACGAAACTCAAAGAACTAGTAAACATTGAATAAAAAGTCACTTAATCAAAAAATCTTGAAAAAGAATATACAGGGCATCCACTGTGGAATAATATTTAATTATAATTAATGGAATATTATTTATAGTTAATAATTATGAATTCACAAATAAACTGTATACGATAGAAGATCGAGCCTGGTTATATTGAAATATGTGTGTTACTTTCTTCTTTCACACTCAGAATTAATTCAAAACCGAAACACGCACAAGCAGAGTTAATTCATTTTAAAAAATCACACACATTTCAACTACATCTCTAACAAATTTAATAATTAACTTTCACTAGTACTTTTAGTAGTACTTTTAAAAGTGAATAAGTATAAGGATCTCAAAGAAAAAGTAAATATTGAACGCTGGAAAAGTCATTGAATGGAACACATCTTGAAAAATTCATAAGCCACCTATAAATATTTACCAATTAACTACAGGCCATTTGATTATTTTAAATTTAAGATATAGAGACCGCACAATATAGACATAAAGTTACATTAAAGCAAAACCTAAATAGAATCAAAATTCTAAAGCAACAGATGTTTTTAAAGCTTATTTTTAAAGACTTTATGTGAGGTACTGCATGGTTTTTATATTAAGTGGTATAAATCATTCCAGCTTGTGACTGCTGCATACTTAACACCAAACTTCCCATCATTCAGGTTTACTGGAGGGACATATAGATTCTTATTTGATTTAGACTGCGTATTGTAATTGTGAATCAAATCTGTACCTTGAAAAAGGTTACCAAAAATATCTGGTAGATTGGAGTTTGAATGTTTGAAGCTAGTTCACAGAGCTGAAATTTAGTTATTTCAAAAATATTTAGTATGTCAAGTTTTTTTAAAAAGTGGTCTGCTGGGTGTTCTGAAGTTTGAAAACGTAATTACAGAGAGCTCGGTTTTATAGAATGTGAATTGGTTTAATCCTTGATTTGTAGTTAATACCCCAAACCAAGGTGCAATATATAAGAAAGATACGGATATATGAAACTATAATAAAGATTTATTAGAGCTTCAAGAGAAAGATAGTGTCTGCATTCATAGAGAATTCCAATTTCTTTTGACACAAAGGAAATTTGAGGACTCCATGTAAGGTTCTCATACAAAAGTACACCTAATAATTTAGTATGTGACGTTTTATCAATATTTTGACCTTTTTTAAGGGACAACTGACCTTGAACACCATCAGCCACGATATTTCTAAGCCGTTGCTGCGTTCCAAATAAGACATATTTCGTTTTTGACAAATTGACTGTGACCTTATTGGCCCTAAACCAATCTTTTAATGACAATAGCTAAGACCGAAAAGGATTTTGGATGCTCCGAAATGTTTATTATATTTGCATATAGACATGTAAAATGCACAGTAGAGCAAAGCCAGTTGATCTAGATTTAGATTAACAACTTGCCAAAGCCATGATGCATAAAAAGTGCACAGGAAAGAAAAAACTGCAATACGCATGAAATTAGCTTAAATGTTTGTCTTCCAATGCTCCCCTTCGGTCTTAGCTTTGACGATATAACCTTTTTTTTAACCCGATAAAAATTTTTCAATTAGGTGTATACACTTGTTCACTTGTTACGTCTTTTCTTTTCTTCTTACATTCAGGATGGACAGTTAGAAAACAGGCGGATGGCCACAGCATTTTTAGCCTACAGCTATTTCAATAAAGGTTAAGAAATCTATGTATTAGATATTCTACCTCTGTAGAAGAAATATTGCTACAATATAGACAGTTATGAGCATTGCAAATGAAAAAATGTCAAAAACTGTTATAAAAATTAATTCCACTTAGTGTTAAAAGTTTTTAGATTAATCTTCATAACGTTCTTCTTATTTAGGTACGTCGCAAAAGCATGATAACGTATGCCAAAATCCGGGACGGAATTGGAATTGGAGTTTGGAGTTTAAGAGGCTGTCTCTGTAAGAACCTCATAACCATTTTGGATGAAAAAATAGATTTCTTTCAAACTTTGTGTGTGAGTGTGCCCTTCCAAGGTCATTTCCAAAAAACATTTTGTTTTGTGTCTCGGCGCTTTTTTGCAAAGTTTCAGGGGGGGTTCCCTTGGGGGCCACATTAGTGATTTTGACTACTTCTCATTCATGAAAGTTGGGCGATGTTTAAAAATTCGTAATTCCATAACAAATCATCACAACACTAAATCCTTCCATATTATAGTAGATATATATCTTATGCAAAGATGACTAGCTTTAAAGCTAAACATGAACTTATTCATATCTAGATATTTTAATTTTACCGACCATCGATAATCGACTTTGGCCAGTTGGCTAAAATATGGCTTAGGAAAAAAAATCAAAACTCAAAAGTTAGACTTCGTATCTCGAAGCCAGAACTGCCCAATACTATATTTATGTTTTGGATAGATCTACCAAACAGAGACATCATTGTCATTAGCTTAAAATTTTCCTGACCTGGCCAAGATAAGTTGATACTCTGTCAAGTTTTCTCGTGATACATGGTACTTTAGATGGTACTTTAGAATATGACCTTGAATATCATCTGTACATTCCAGTAGTTTTACAAGATTTACCTTCCCTCTAGACTCTCCAAAATTTTTATCCGCATGAAACAAACACTCAACATTTTCAACATAAAAATAAATAAACAAAGAATGGGCTTCCTGTGGTCCACGCGTGACAACTGAATTTATTTCGCCGGTCAGCGGCTTTCACTACTAGATTACTAGGAAAGAGCAGCTACTAGATGAACTCAGGAAAATAACGAGGCAGTTATTTAAAACTATTATCCTCGATAAAGTTACAAGAATAATGTTTTAGTATGTTACTATATTCAAAGACTTCATTGAGGCAGAAATGAGGACGAAATTGAAGACCAAAAGTGGATACTTCTGGGCCTAAATGTATCAATATGACAGTTGTATCGAACTTTTTTTTATTTATATATATATATATATATATATATATTATTTCGAGTGTACTTATCGTTGTATTTTATGACAGTATACAGCATTTTACTTAACAGTTAAGGCATGTTGTGATATCAGTCTTCAGTCTTTCCATTCCAATACTGTTTTCTAAAACCGTTTTTTACAATGTGTGTGGTTAAAATGTTTTTAAAATATATTAGACCAGTTTAAGCAGTGAATTTATATACATTTAAAAATAAATCGCATTCAATACTATTTGCACCTTTTTGACGTAACACATTAAATCTCAAAAATACTGAAAGTTTGTCGACCTGTTCACTTCTCAAAACCTGCTGGCCGCAAAATATTATTTTAATTTCTGTAAGAACTACCTTTTATCTCTGCAGTACTCAAATATTATAGTCCTACGAAGTCTAACTTTTGAGTTTTGATTTTTTTCCTAAGCCATATTTTAGCCAACTGGCCAAAGTCGATTATCGATGGTCGGTAAAATTAAAATATCTAGATATAAATAAGTTCATATTTAACTTTAAGGCCACTCATCTTTGCATACGATATATATCTACTATAATATGGAAGGATTTAGTGTTGTGATGATTTGTTATGGAATTACGCATTTTTAAACATCGCCCAACTTTCATGAATGAGAAGTAGTCAAAATCACTAATTTGGCCCCCAAGGGGACCCCCCCTGAAACTTTGCAAAAAAGCGCCGAGACACAAAACAAAATGTTTTTTGGAAATAACCTTAGGAGGGCACACTCACACACAAAGTTTGAAAGAAATCTATTTTTTCATCCAAAATGGTTATGAGGTTCTTACAGAGACAGCCTCTTAAGATTGACTTATTCGATGACTGATCACTATGGCATACATGCACTCTCTGCATTTTTTCAGCTTATTTCCATTTCTCCTTTAAACTCTTAGAGACTCAGATACTAGTAAACCGTGCCAACCAGGTACTGGTTTGAAGATTGGCTTTCATTAATGAATGTTCAAATCGAATATTGAATCAAGAACCCGAAAATAAAGCCATTTAATTTAAATAATGACCTCTACCTGTTCACCCGTAAGGTAGTTTGACTGTCAATATGGCAAATGCCTTTTGCATAATGATGTGTAGTCCTGCTGCATATTTAATTAGTTCGTTAGCAAAAATCTTCTCTGGAAGATTTCAAAGCGATAAAGGATATATTAAATGAAAACCGAGCTGATGTAAAAATAATTATAAGGCATGTGATTTTTCGCTTGCACATGCATGAGTTTTGAGAGAACCGTCCTTCTCATAGTCTCACGTTACCTGCTTAAGAACGTTTCTTAATAGTTTTAAGAAACGTTTAGAAGCATAACAAGATAAGAGGTACAAGATACGATTGTGAACCTTAAACTCAATAAGTCTACTCTTGAGGTTCCTCAAAAGTTTATTAGAATTGCATACAATCAAATTTCTGAACCATTATCTATTGTATTTAATTTATCTCTTCTTCAGAGGATTGCTCCAAATTCTCTGAAAATAGCAAAAATTACACCCATCGATAAAGGCGGGAACTCAACTGCATCTGAAAATTACCGTCTAATATCTATACTATAAACTTTTACACAATTTAAATGTTTGAAAAACGTGTACACAAACAACTAACTTGTTACATTGATAAGCATAAAATTCTGTTTGATTACCAATTTGGATTCAGAAAGGTCACTCCACCGCGCAAGCAGAATATATAGACAATCTAAAGAAGGCCATTGACAATAGTTTTTATACTATGGAGTCTTTGTAGACTTTTTAAAGGCATTTTAATTAAAATTGAAAACGTAAACCACCAAATATAAATGAAAAAAAGAAAAAAGAAAAATACGGTATCCGGGGTCTACCATTGTCATGGTTTAAAAACTATTTACATAATAGAAAACAATTTGGTGTCCTTGATGATATAGAATCAGAACAACAAACATGTGTGCTAGGCCCTCTTTTGTTTTTGATCTATGTAAACGACCTTCCAAAAAGTACAGATTAACTGCGGTTCAAAATCTTCGCTTATGATACAAATCTGTTTGCTTCTGCAAGAGACCTTAACTCATTAGCAAATATTGTGAACCAGGAGCCAGGAAAAATTAAGGAGTGGAGCGATGCAAGCTAATTATCGATAAACACAGCAAAAACAAGTTCTATGATAGTTAAATCTGTAAGGAAAAAAGATCATCAAAGCGATATAAAAATCCAAAAAAAAATTGGATTGGGAATAGACGGTAATGGACCAAACATTTTGTATTTTTATAAAAAATTTTCGTATTCAATTTTTTCATTTTCATATGTATGTAACCAAAATACCACAAAACATTTCAAAATGTTCAGTACAAACAGTTAAGAACGTAAAAAAAATAGGGTGTAGGTGCACTTTAATCAACTAAATCAGTTGAACAAAACCCATTTCCCGCACTTACTGCCGAAAAATGCAAGGACACATATACATACGACACAATTTCAACTGTTTTTGAGCAAACTATACGGACTTTTTATTCACGATTTTCAGAAGTATACATACAAATACGCCATAAACCATAGTAATTCTTAATTTGTCTGATATAAAGTGGTTGCTGTAGACTAGTGTTATTTCTAAGTTTATTTTATTTTTGTAAACATCGCTCATGAGTGTATTATCCGTATGCGACGTTACTACGTTTCTCTCCTTTTTTAACATAAATATCGCTTTTTCTGACTTACTCTTTCATTTAAAGTGGAGTTAAGCAGTAAAAACTTTATCAATCATTATTCGATTGTTTGAAATACCAGTAAACCGCACTAAAAATGTTTTCAAGTTAAACGCTATAAACTCTGTATTCTTTACTAGCGCTTGTCCTCTGAATTCAGTTGTCGAGGCGGTTGTCAACAAGGGCGAAATAGGTCTATACCTTTTAATTTAATCATGACAGATCCAGCTTCATTTTCCTTGATTAGCTCAGAACTCGTTATCGTTGTAGGTGATTTAAAGGGAGCTAATACTTATATAAAAAAGGGCTATTTTTTTTGATAAAACAACGTTCTATGTGGAGCACGGTTAATATTGTGAAACTTGTTAATGGCTGGTAAATGAATCCCCCTTTTATGTTTTGCAATCTGGCCGCTACGATATTTAAATTGGCAATTTAGAAAACTTAAATGAGGCTCTCTTCATTAACACCAAACCTTCTCGAAAAACAATTCTATAAATCTAATTTATATCCTAATTTTAAACATAAATGTGAACTGGTGCAAGCCACTATCCACCAATCGTGCGTTCCATTAAAAATCTATTAGATCATTCAACAACGCAAAATTAGCAAATACAAACAAATATCCTTGTAATGTCTGTCTAACCCTAGCCTCACGCGCGCTTACATCCAATTAGAAGGCGAGATTCAAGATGGATAATTAGTTTTTAATCTTTCTACATTGTACAAAACCTGGAACTTCAGCCCCCTTGCTTTTGGTTAGCACGACAATGCGCTCATCAAAGGAGACATAAGCAAAGCAGTTTCAAATCTATCCGGCCCTATCAAGTCTGAAGTCTGAAGTCTGATATTATAAATCAGTAAATGAAAGTGAAGCCATTTGGAGTTAGCCTACAGCTAAAGACTGATTTATACCGCCAACTAATCTATATATAGTCAACCTAGAGGCGTTGAAATCTCCTGATAATTGGAACCTATTGTTTTGTCCCCCAGATTGGCGCTGCATTTCAAAGTCATGCAAGGGGTCTATTTTATTCTAGAATTATCATTAGCCTCTGTTCGTGCAACTATACACTTCTGATGGCTCAGTTTTTGCTCAAAAAACACGTGCGCAAGCTGTTTTCCTAAATGCTGATTATCTCTGACGAGTGTTGATTGCTTTTTTTTCACATTAGAAATCATTAAAGTCCACTTTGAAAAAAACGTATTAAAAAAGAAGTTATATTTTTTCAAAAGTAGCCAGTCCCATTAAAATAATTGAGATTAAACTATAAATGTGGTGTATAAGGAAAGGGTTCCGTCTTTTGGATGGACTACGACAACCAAGAATGACGGTACTAGTCCTCTTGCTGACAGGCCTAATATTCGGCCTGGATGTACAACAGACTTCATGTAAGGAAATAATTCAGAGGAAAAAATGTTTTTGACTGATTGCAAGTAATACTGGATTTTGTAACTAAGGAATATATAAAGCGCGCGTGTCTTTGTGCTGTGGTATGAACACGCCGGGAGCTGTAGAGAAATGAAGAAGCAGGCTTAGGTGCAAAAGGCATAGCCGAGTGTTACTTTTTCTTTTCTATTGCTATATACCCTGAGCCCCTTGTTGTTCCCGTTTCTGTTTATTGTTCGCGACTCGACAAAAGCCGTTCTGCAACCAAGTGTAAATGCTCTACATCTCCCAGAGTATTTATATCGCAATACCTAGACATAAGGAGCCATTAAATAAAGCTTTTATAAAATAGTTTTTGGACAACTTTGAGCGAAGATGTCTCAGTCATATAAAATAAAGAAAGTACTCCACCAATCAGCACGCGTTATATAATATTTTAAAATTATATTTACAAATGGTTAGGCTTTCAAGTGGCTATGTTAAAATCAGTTGCGGTCCCATCTCCCCACACTTCATCATCACTAGTTAAATAATAGGAGGAACGTAAATCAAACACTGATGTCATGTTCGCGTGTACTTTTTCAAACTCATATACAATAATCGAATGATAGTCTTTTTTCTTAGGTTGCCCAGAAAACTGCACATGCAAGATTGATGACCTAGCAATTAGTAGCAAAAAAAGTTTCATAGCAGAATGTAAAGGGTTGCCATATGTGCCTCAAGTACCATCAAATGTAACTTTGTTGTAAGTCAATACAGTTAATTTTATCGTACATAATCATATTGCCCACTTAAGTTTTACGTTTTTAAAAATGACTATGGACTATGGAAGAACGGCAAATATACTGCTTTGAAATCCCGGAAGGGGGAGGGGGGGATGGGGGGAGATTTTGGTCCAATAAGACAAGGACAGGATGCTCCTCGTACCTTTTAGGGGACCGGATCTACAATTTGGTACCTAATAAAGGTTCACAAATTTAAAAAGACAACCAGATAGCAAGTAAGTATACCTCTTAGGGTGTTTCTGAGGTAATTGGATACCTGAGGTTGTATGATGACAGTCAGAATGGCAACTGTAATTCTACTATATCTTAGAACATAGATAATTACTTTTCTTAGGTTAAAACATACTCTACTTAAGGAATTCGTTGTCATTCTTGAAAAGTAATAATTGTAAATGCTACGAAATAGAACCGTTAACATTCAAATAATTCATCACCACAACACAAGAGATTGGGCTGCCTGTGGTTTTTGGGATGCTGTGTACTCAAAAAAAATATATCTTACTCTTTCTCTTCGATTTTAAGAGCTTGCCATTCAGTAGGTACTCATCCAAATATGCTCAGATTCAGTAATAGTACTAATATTAGAATGATCTTTTTTGTGACGGAGGTCATTTCTTAATTAGGTTAATGCTTTCACTTCTTCCTTAACTCCGGAAAAGCTAACTGTGGTCAGTATATTGTTCTTGAGGTCCCGAAACGAATGAAACTTATTTTACCAATTACCTACGGACCATCAAAGCATCGTGCATATAATTGCGTAGTTAAATATAATAAAATGAGTTTGAATTTAACGAAAGAAAGTTAACGAAAGAAAAAGGATTTTTGAGGAACAAGAAAACTCAAATAAAATTAGACAGCTAACCTCGACACGTGTTTCCAAATAAATTAGATGTGTGACCTAACAAGAATCGTTGCGCTACCTCAAAAACAATAAAGTAATAAGAGCTTTATGTACAAGAAAGAAATAACATCAGGCGGCAGCTCGACTTCAAAAGGCGGACTAGTCTTCCTTGGTTGTCCATGCGAATGAGACAGGACACATATTCCATCGACTGGAACAGTGTAAAAATCCTATCAAAAGAGTCTAAATGGAATCAACGGAAGTGGTGGGAGTCATGCAGTATAGCAAAGGATAAGAACACCTTATTCAATCGAGATAGTGTTAGAATTTTGCAAGAAAATTATATTTGCTTGTTAGATGATTGATTATTATTATTATTTTATTATTATTATTATTATCTCTCTCTCTCTCTCTCTCTCTCTCTATATATATATATATAATAGAGCCTTTTGCAAAAATTATGGCCGCTTCCAATATATATACATGTATATCAAAAGCATGTCAACTGATTATGGGATATCCTTCCTGATGTTTTCTTAGTTGTCTATCACTATGGCTTTGTGAAAAAAATATCAAGAAAGATATCCCGCCCTGTCTGATATACGTTCCATATACTTGTACTTGTATTTGAAACGGCCATGATTTTTGCAAATGGCTGTATATATATACATATATACACACGCACACACCGGATCGCTAAAACTGTGACATTCATTGATACGTATACATATATATGCATTCCACTTTTTCCTATTGTCTTTCCTAGAAAATCCAGGTAAGACTAGGAAAAAAGGGATACATATATATGTATATTCATTATATGGCAAGGTTATTTCACGCGCTATGATTGGTCAATTTGCGGTCCATGACTTACGGTACAGACCGAAAAATGAAATGGTTCACTGAGTGTACGTACTTATGATCTTTTAAAACATTCAAATCTTCATTGAAAAATATATTTCTAGGTGAAAATCGTCGGTAAACCTTCAATAGATCGGTTTCAGTCGCGTGATCATTTTTTGGGCAGCCGCCATATTGGTGTACATCACGTGTCATTACATTGTAAGAGAAAGTAGGTGAGAAGTCGCCGTGAGGATGGTTTTATGCTCGATTGTTGGCTGTGGGAACAGAAATGGTCGAGATAAAGGCATAAATTGTGCTAGACTCCCTCAAGTGGTCACTGACCAATGCGAAGACGCTCAAAAACTATCAGAATTGAGGAGAAAACTATGGATATCGGCGATAAGTAAAGCTGACCTCACAGTAACTTTCTTAAAACGAGATGGCCGAGTCTGTGGAAAAAAATTTCACCTCTAAACGTTCAGCAAAATCATGAGATCAATATAACCATGACTGGGTTCCCTCAATTCATCTGGGGCACAGCAAAAACTTGTCAGGGGAGAATCTAGAAACAACGCTAGAAGATACTTCCAAACGAGAAGAAAGAGTACGTAGTCTTGAGCGAGAGGCGAATTTGAGCGACTTACATTTTATTTATTTATTTATTTTTCTACATTTTTACATTTTTTAATTTTTAAATAAAGACCAGTGAGCAGCGCTACTGATGCGAGTTTTGAATGTAAACTACTTATTATAAATCGTTCATTCGTTGAGAGTGGCGAATTGCAGCCAACACTAGAAACTTGTTGCATATTTCATGCCCTTGCATGCTTGTGACAAATCCACTAACCAGCTATTTAAGAGCCTCTAGACTTCTAAAGATCTTGAACTGTTCCTCTGTATAGAAGCTTGTTTCAAGGAATAAATAACACAAAACACCCGCCGATTCGACTGGCGGGAGACAATCTGGTTCGAAGACTTTACCCTTCAGAAGAACGGGGTCAATTCCGCCCCTTTCAAATTTCTCCAAATATCGTGCTTTTACAGCAGAATCAAGATTTTTGCGTACTCAGACAATGGAAGAGAACTTAAACGATCCTTAGACCTCTTTTGGATCTTTCAAAGATGTGGAATTTGAGCTTGATTCCATGAAGAAACTTACAACAATTACCCTTTTGGCTTCCGTTTGCATAGATGTACATGTGATTATGAAACCTGATATGTACACCAATATGGCGGCTGCAATGCGTGTGACGTCTAGTGAAATCAATCTATAAACAATTAATATATATTTAGGCACTGCCTAAAAGCGGAGCTCCCGATACGTAATTAGGGAGCCAGGGAGCCCAATATGATTGAATCTGAAAGGTAAAAATATGATAGGGAAAAAAAATCTTCAATTATTTTTATTCGAGATGAAGATAGCGTATCCCATAATAAAAACCATGCATTGAAATCGAATCAAAATGCACTACATTGTTTTTTATGCGCGATTATACCATCCCACTTAGGAATTTTGAACACAACTCACCACCAGCCACCCCACGGGCTATTTTTGTTCTTTGAAGCAAGGGCACTAGGGACACCGAATGTGGTTGGATTTCTATATGTTTTTTCCCCTTTCGATTATTTGAATTAAATTAACGTTATATACTTGTTTACTTATCTTGTGTCCATGTTCCTTCGTTGTCTTCGTTCGCTGTTGTAGTGCAGACGTTTTCATTCCAAAGGTCAAACGGTTTGAATAGCCTACGAGCGTTACTTCTTTAAAGGCCGTTCCGTACTTGACTCTGTTTGTACTATACCAACAACAACGCGACCGCGCGATGCTCCTTACGTCAGTAATATTCAACCGTCCAGTTAATATGGTTAATCAAATTCACCTTAAGTTCTATATAGAGTCCCGGGGTAGGCTACTAGCCTGCTTGCCATTGTTCTCTCGTCTGCTCGCTTAATCCAATTATTTTGAAAGGTGGGGTGGCAGTGTGTTTACACAGCGATGACAAATACAGCACCAACGCTAGTGTACGAACCACTGCCGAGCCTAGACATTGGGTAACAAGAACTCCCTCGGCATTAGTAGTATTTTCGGCATCAGTAACATTTTCGCTTCAATTGCAAAGATAGTTACTAACTCTCCTTAGAATATTAGAGTCCAATTAGAGGGAAGCATATCTTGAACCCAGGGTACTGTTTACGAAATGAAATGTAACTTTTCTATACCTCAACGATCAGACAGTTAAAGTTCAAAAACATTAATATCGACCAGTAGGTCATTTTAGGTCACGCTCACGTTGACTGGACGTGTACAAGTAAGTAAACAAATAAAGATTAGATTGCTATTACGAAATATCGTAAGAAATTCCTTTATTGTAGTTGATGATACAAAAGGGGGAAGTTTCTTTGAGTAAAAAGTGTGTGGTAATAGCGTGCTGTCGTTGATCCATAGTACTTAAATATCCTGTAGTGTGTTAAGTTATAGAGGCCGTAATCTGGTAGTCACGTCTTAGGGTTCGAATTACTAGCGTTCGGGTCCGAGTGAGGGCCGAGGGAGATCGTGTTACCCCTGTCTAGGCTCGGCAGTGGTTCGTACACTAGCGTTGGTGCTGTATTTGTCATCGCTGTGTAAACACACTGCCACCCCACCTTTCAAAATAATTGGATTAAGCGAGCAGACGAGAGAACAATGGCAAGCAGGCTAGTAGCCTACCCCGGGACTCTATATAGAACTTAAGGTGAATTTGATTAACCATATTAACTGGACGGTTGAATATTACTGACGTAAGGAGCATCGCGCGGTCGCGTTGTTGTTGGTATAGTACAAACAGAGTCAAGTACGGAACGGCCGTTAAAGAAGTAACGCTCATAGGCTATTCAAACCGTTTGACCTTTGGAATGAAAACTTCTGCACTACAACAGCGAACGAAGACAACGAAGGAACACGGACACAAGATAAGTAAACAAGTATATAACGTTAATTTAATTCAAATGATGGAAAGGGGAAAAAACATATAGAAATCCAACCACATTCGGTGTCCTAGTGCCCTTGTTTGAAGATACTTCGACAGAGTTTTCCATGGCCGATTAAGCTTTGAATTCCTGTTTAATTTTACTTTTAAAAAAACGAAAGATAACTACAGACAATCCTACAAAATATCAGGTTTAGTGAAATTTACCCTGGATGTCTTTCATTGAAATCGAAGTTTTGGAGATTCCCGATTCTTTTAAGACAAATCAGGACTATAAAACAGACTTGATAACTGGTTAAGGTGAGAAAAAACTAAAGCTTACTTGCGTGTTTCACATAACGATGTTTGGAAAACCATAAGAATTTTGATGTTTTTATATTAAATGTATTTTTACCGCAATGAAAATTTTTAAAAAATTCTTTGGTAGCATCAGAGAGAAAATTGCCTCAAAATCATCAACTAACTAAACTTGAGAAATAAAGGCCCTGAACATTTAAAACCAAATGTGTCATCAGTTAAAAGGAAAAATATTTCTTAATTACTTCATTGAAATAATTTTATTCCTTTCATATGACAATTAACTACTTTTCGAGAAGCTTGAAAACTAAGCTTACTAAATTTTGAGATTCGATTTTACCAGTTTTCATGTCTGTTTTCATGTGTGAGAAAGATACGAAAATCACGAACGACAAAAGTTTTCGAAATGCAAAGTTTACATTCAGTATTAAACTTGACACGAACAACTGAGACAAAATAGAAAATAATGTAAAATACAAAATGACTAATTTCTTTGTCAGTAAATTGGCATCTGTAAATGTTTTTGAAAATTTTTTAGCTTGGTGAAAGACAAGGTCTTTATACAATATCATCTCTCAACAACACAAATTTAAGCTCATTTGTATAATCATTGTGGCTAGCTCGAACAACTTAATAAACAGTTCAATGTTGGTGTAATTTTACATTTCATTCAATGATTAAATAAATTATCTGTAGAAAGATATAAAATTATTGAATGAAAGTCTTCAGCTTTGTTTTGCCGATTGGACCCGCGATAGGAGGCAAACAAAGCTGAATTTTTCTTGAACGAAAAAAATATGACAGTTGGTTAAAAACAACCGAATTGTTAATGATTTACAAAGCTAAACAAAGGACGAATATTTGTTGTAATATGCCCTTCATGTTATGTTTCCTCCAGCATTAAAATAAATTAAGCTTATCTATAGAAATATCAAATGTTTTGAGGGAAAGTCTTTGATTTGTCGATTCGTCGAGAAAAAATGCTTGTCAAAAAATAGTAATATACGATTAGTTTGCTAAACAACACACACCTGAATTCTGTTGTTGTGTTGTTATCTTTCGGCATTTCTATACGTAATAACATGTGTAAAAACGTTTTTTACAAAGGTTTAATAGCCGGATTTACCTTTATGTGTACCCGGATGTTGAAACGCGTCGACATTCCCGCCAAAAAAAAGAAAATCTAACCAGCCAATAGGTATTCTTGTGTACACGGACGGACGGACGTACGGACGGAAGTGACGTCAGCCAAGCCATGAAAAACCAACTCGATGGTTTACCATTTTTTCTTAAGTATAGGGCTACGCTCGGGAGCTCGGCATTTAATGTAAAACTCCTAAATGCTAAAACTAAAACTCTTTCAAACTACGAACTAAAGGTTGGTGAATAGCGGCTAATTCAGTAAATGAAATAAAGATAGGTTTACAAGTAGAAATGACGTAAATTTGTTATTTCAGTAAGCTTACAACGTCTAGTTTGAACTTATCTGAATCGATCGGGTGAAGAAGCAAGTGGTTTTTTTCGTTAACATTTTAATCAGTTTTCTAGGCTCATCCGCTCTTGAAGTATTTCCATATTTTAATAATATTTCATCCACATTTGAATTAGACGGGAGAGTTGGCAGTACCTTTTTTAAATTGAGTCGAAAGTGTGCCGTCTTCATGACTTCATGACTACGTATGGCGGCCCGCTTGAAACAGTCAAAAAGTTGAAAATTGACATAACTATCCATGTTGAGCGAGCCGTAATTTTCCAAACCTTCTCATCCATTTGTGGAGAGAGTTTTTGAGTTTTTTTCAGATAAAAGGCAGGAAAACAAACGGAAGGCTGTAGTATGTTTGTGAAGATCTTGAAGTTTGAAGTACGACAGTTTTCTTTTCAATCTCATCAGTTGAGTTCTTGAGGTCTTTGCTTTGCATTTCCATGTTTTGCAAAAGAAAGCCTCACTTTTGTTAACTAGTATTTTAGAAAACCTTAAACTATAGCTTAATTCTTTCAAAAGAGTAAACTGCAACTTCTCTTTTTGAGCGACTCAAACACTACAATACTTTTGGCACGTACAGGAAGCCCTTCCAATACAGTTCCCGTTTGACATGCGCTGTCAACTTTATTTTGTTTGCTTCGCCTCTTTTAATCTCTATGCCTTACCATATAATAAATATCTTATTAACCTCGTTTGCTTGGTCCGTACCGTAAGTTATGGATCCTCGTTTTTTCCACTTTCTTATGGCCCGCGCGCTACGCGCTTGGGTCATAAGGCAGTGGAAAAAAACTCGGTCCATAACTTATGTCAAAGTTTTAGCGATCCGGAGTATATATATATTATATATATTCAAAGCTAAGTACCAAAGCGTTGGCTGGCCTACCATCGAGTGTTGTTTATGAACAGCGCTTAAGTGAAGATGCGGGAAATATGTGTTCACTTTTTAATACCTCTACAATATTAGAAGAAAATACCATATTGTAAACGGTTTTATTGATGTAAAGTGAAACATGGGAAGTTTCGCAATTGGCTGAGTTTAAAATCAGTTCTGAAATCGCTCTTCTTGGAAGTTTCAGTTGAGCTGAACTCAATTCTGAACTCGTTCTTCGCTTATTTATATGTGCCCTTCTAAAACAATCAATCACTCCGAGGACACCAAAACCAAAACAGTCGATAATATGACTTGTGACTCTAGACAGGATATTTTGCTTTATTCTTAGTCTACCGTGTTATTGTTATTGAGCCTCAACGCAGTCAAATCTCAGTTGATGAACAGGCTGAATATAGTCTCTAGATAAACAGAAGTTATTCTTACTTAAGAGAGGCATATTCTTCCACTTCTCCTCTGATAACTTAGTGATTCTTTGTGGTTACTTTTTATTTTATTTTTCTCTTTCTCTTTTGGCTCAAGCTATTAAAAGCTTTGCAGTTTTATGCAAAACAAGTTTACTCACGAGAGTGAAAGTTTGAATACTTTTGAATACATAGATTGCAAACACATTTTATGAGCAAAACCAAGATTATGACATGTGCTTGATGTAACTTGGTGTTTTGTTCAAATCTCTTAAACCTCCATCAAAAGGTTTTAGAAACGCTCTCATCAAATATTATATAATTCTCTTTGATAACTATATTGCAAACTCACAATAGCCTATGTTCGCCTGCACGCAGACCGAAAAGTTTTCCATTATAGAAGTATATAGTATGTAGCAATATGGTATGTAGCGCCAAGTAGACCCTTTTTCCAAAGTACAGCCTCCTCAGCTTTGGTAATTTCTTCTCGTTTATCTTTTGAGGACTTTTGGGTAACTCCACACTTTGAAGCATCTTTCATTTCGACATCAAGTGCCTTGCGAAATATCATCAATCTGGAATCAAACAATTTCTTTTACTGATATGTTTTGGGCTAAAGAATATGTAATTCAAACTGTTTCGAAAGCAAAATAATTAAAATTATTGTACCTTCGATCGCCTTTATCCAGAACATTAAAGTAGTTGTTCCTTTGTGTCTCTTTTAAATGTCGATTCAGTCCGCACACCAGGAGGTACAGAGTTTTTGGAGGATACCGACCACCGTTTTGGTTTCTCGCCTCGCCAATGGAATTTCGTCAGCCAGACGTTTAGCGTCTCTTCATACATTTCTACGATCCCGCATGACAAATGTCGAACACTTGTTAAATCAACTTCGCCATAACCAAGAACTTCATTTTTAGGATCTTTATTCTTTCTAACCGATTGGCATTCTTCAAAAACGCCCACCCACTTCGTGTTATAAACAGTGTTTTTTGGAATTGAATCTTCAAGGATTCTACATTCTTTTGCCAAACTTTTTTGAGAATCAAAGCAGAGCTAGCCATGACTTGAGAACCTTCAGACTGAACTTGTAGATGAAATGACTGTATTGCTGACCAATATCATTATCAGATCTTTTGGGAAGCAATAACAATTGACACTTTATTAACAATCGCTATCATTATTATTCTAAGTAAAAATACTTATCGGGCCGTTCTAGTCATCAATTCATTTAAAAAGTACTGATCTAATATTCTCTTGAGTGCAGTCTATTGTTAAAATACATGAATTATATTAATTCATTTCACAAGTGAGATACAATATTCGCGTCCGTACTGTATGGGATTTACAATCACTCGCCTTCGGCTCGTGATTGTAATTACCCATACAGTACGGCCGCTCATACTGTATATATTACATATATATATATATACATTCGATTGCAGAAACGTTTTAGTATATGTTTATACGTTTATACAAATATCAAATGAGATGCATAATACAAAATAACCATTTTCGACGCTTAAAACCAACTGATTTATAATCTGTACGATCTAATAGACAAGAAAAAAATATTTTGACCGTCATTGAATGAAACAAGCAATAAATAAAGGGATTTTGCTGTTTTGCATATCATTAAATATACTGAATAAATATGATATTTGTATAAATGTATACAAAAATCTTACACATATCTGATGAGCGTGCGTGACTGTCATGCATGGTGTCCCACATATTGCTTAATAAAATCGACAGTACATTGCTCATTTTGTTCACTTTGAAAAATGAAATATTGCTTGTTATTCTCAGCGGTCTCATGGTGCGAATGTATAAGAATCGATTAGCATATTAGTCACATGATTCGAATCAAATCTGCTAAGATCTTGTGGCATCCATGGACGCTTGAAATATTTAAGCTGCCTCGCTGTACTTACCCCGACCTGCGGTTGCTCTCGATCCTAATTTACTTTTAATTTCCCACTCTTTCCTCCCTTGTGCTATTTTGGCTCTTTGGAGAGCCTCGCCAGGTTTTATCCCATTCTCAAAGCATGGGTTCAGTGGGAGCGATGAGAATAAAATACTAACATCATCCTTGAATACAAAACAGATTAATGACGGTTAGTTTCGACTAAGATGGCGGCAATGAAAACCACTGAACAAAATATACGTCATGATCAGTGAGCTTAAGCGAAATCTCAACACGTATGTATTCGCTGAGTCTGTCATTGTAATAACAGTAATTATTTATTTTTTAACTTCACAGCATTCTCGTCAATTTTTCTAAAGAAGATTTTCCTAGAGGATCCTTTATAAATAAGACTACTTCTACATGGCTGTAAGTCCCCCCTCCCCCCCCCCCCCCCCCCCCCCCCCCCCCAAAAATAAAATAAAATAAAGAAAAACTTTGCAAATAAAGTCACCACTGTTTAGGTCATAACAAGCAATTTTGGCTTGGTTAGTTAAGGTGCATCGTTAGGGTTTTCTCAGCGCGCTACCAAGAATATTCAAACCGCAAATGCGCGGACGCAATGAATGTATTGGAAGCAATTTTTTCAGAGGTTTTTAAGGGAAAGATGAAATGTTTGGATGGGCTAGTTTTTACTGAAATCGCAAAATAATTTTAAATGGCGCATAAAGTTCTTGGAGAACCAGTACTTTGCTCAAGCTTCAGAAAATTTGAAGAAAATCTGTGAGGTCATTGTCGAAAAATTTGAAGTTTTGTTGAAAAATATAAACTTTGGAGAAGAAAAAAAAAAAATTTCATTTTACGTCGTGGGAAAATAGTTCTTTTGGCTATTTCGAGGTAGTTCCCAATTTTCTTTAAAGCTACTGGTAAATCATTTTGGAGTAAAGTTTTTGGTAATGCCTTCGTAACGCATATCGACACCATAGC
The DNA here is from genome assembly GCF_029948245.1 of Actinia tenebrosa. Taxonomy (NCBI): domain Eukaryota; kingdom Metazoa; phylum Cnidaria; class Anthozoa; order Actiniaria; family Actiniidae; genus Actinia; species Actinia tenebrosa. Next base: position 3,846,312 of record NW_028292572.1, on the reverse strand, counting down.
ACGGTATTACATGTAGCACGGTTGCACCAAGGGCACTTGCACACCGAATGTGGTTGGATTTCTATAGGTTTTTCTTCTTCTTTCGATTATTTGAATGAAATTAACGTTATACTTGTTAACTTATCTTGTGTCCGTATTCCTTCGTTCGCTGTTGTAATGCAGAAGTTTTCATTCCAAAGGTCAAACGCTTTGAATAGGCTATGAGCGTTACTTCTTTAACGGCCGTTCCGTACTTTTCTCTGTTTGTACTATATCAGCAAGAACGCGACCGCGCGATGCTTCTTACGTCAGTAATATTCAACCGTCCAGAGTTAATATGGTTAATCAAATCCACCTTAAGTTCTATATAGAGCCCCGGGGTAGGCTACTAGCCTGCTTGCCATTGTTCTCTCGTCTGCTCGCTTAATCCAATTATTTTGAATGGTGGGGTGGCAGTGTGTTTACACAGCGATAACAGATGTAGCACCAACGCTAGTGTACGATCCACTGCCGAGCCTAGACAGGGGTAACACGATCGCCCTCGTTCCTCACTCGGACCCGAACGCTAATAATTCGACCCCTAAGACGTGACTACAGGAAACTAGAGATTTATGTATCATCAATCAACGACAACACGCTACTAACACACACACTAAAATCCCCACTCTCATGCGACAATTTTTACTCAAAGAAATTTCTCCCTTTTGTATCGTCAACTACAATAAAGGAATTTTTTTTACGATATTTCGTAATAACAATCTAATCTTTATTTGTTTACTTACTTGTACACGTCCAGTCAACGTGAGCGTGACCTAACATGACCTACTGGTAGATATTGATATTTTTGAACTGCAACTGTCTGATCGTTGAGCGAGAAAAGTTACATTTCATTTCGTAAACAGTAACAGTAATGGCAAGCAGGCTAGTAGCCTACCCCGGGGCTCTATATGGGACTTAAGGTGGATTTAATTAAACATATCAACTCTGGACGGTTGAATATTACTGACGTAAGGAGCATCGCGCGGTCGCGTTCTTGTTGGAATAGTACAAACAGAGTCAAGTACGGAACGGCCGTTAAAGAAGTAACGCTCATAGCCTATTCAAACTGTTTGACCTTTGCAATGAAAACTTCTGCATTACAACAGCGAACGAAGGAACACGGACACAAGATAAGTAAACAAGTATATAACGTTAATTTCATTCAAATAATCGAAAGGAAAAAAAAAACCTATAGAAATCCAACCACATTCGGTGTCCTAGTGTCCCTTGGTTGCAAGATAGTACAGTAGCACAATAGCTCATGTAGCAAAGTAGCACAGTAGCACACTATGTAGCACAGAGGCACAGTGGTTTCAAGTTATCTTGTATTTGATCTTGGTCTGTACTAAATACCAATTGATTTAGAGTTTTTTTGAGTCGTGTTAAATCAATGAGGCAATGCCTTTATTATTTTTATTATTATTATTATTATTATTAACTATCAGCAATCAAATATCAACAATCAATGCAACTATCAAAGAATTCGCTTCAAAACTCAACAAGATAACAAAAAAAGTACTTAAGGTTGCTGCCTACTTTTGAAAGTTCGAAATTGAGCCCACGATGAGCGCGCGCTCAAACTCCGCTGAAAAATCTACAAGATTTAATTGAAGAACCATACGTGTTTTGAGCTTCAACAGGGCAAAACCCTCAAATTTTGCATGGGACTCTCTATTTTATAATAGCTCATTTGAAAAAAACTCCTAAAAATCTAGGTTATATCAACATTTTAGAAATAGTTTAAATCAGTAACACATGAAAAGATAGATTTTTGTATGGATTTTTGCTCGACTTTATGAGATTTTTTAAGAGCATCGAAACTACAAAATATGACAAATCAATGAATTTTTTTGTATTTTTGTTGAAAATATCCATGCATTATTGTAGAATGATTGACTCGGCCTTCATTTGTGCAATCATAGAGTCTGCAAATAACTATTATCTTATTAATCTTAATTTTTTTCTAATCACTTCCGGTGGCGCAATTTTTACTCCAAAAACTCGTGCGTAGGCTTCCATTAGCATGAATCAGCATTAAATTTCAATTCGGAAAATCGAAGTTTTAAAAAAGAGTTTAAATCAATTTCCAAAAGTAGGCAGTCCCTTAACAAAGTAGATACAGAAAGGAAAATATAAGGGCTATTAATAACTAACTAACTAACTAATTAATATATGCTCTAAATAACTAAAAATTAAGTGCTTTTCGTCTTGATAGATAAACGCTGTGTACACCGTAATTTCAAAAAACGCGTTTTAGTGCCTTAAGGTCACGTGACCAACAAATGCATAAGGGGGTTAGAAAGGGGAAAACAAACCGAAATTTGGGCATCGGATTAAAAAAAAATCTTTAGCTGTACACAAATAAAATGCATTTTCTAAATCGTAGAGAAATAAGATGGAGTTCATTGAAAGTGCTTAACAACCAAAGCTTTGAAGGGATTGACAAGCAACTAGGAAGACTGTATGTATAAACGGATTCAAACTGCAATGGACCCTTCTCAAAAGTATTGTGGATGCGAGACTAACATGGAAATACATTTATAAGAAATCAAACATTGTTTCGATGGAATTTGTGGCATTTCATTTGGATTTTTTTGTTAGTATCGCATTAAAGAATTTTAAGAATGGTTCATTTTGTTTGGGAGGTTCTTACTAAAAACAGGGCAAAACAAAATGTTTGCTAAGTGTAATTTAACAGTTCAACGTTAAGTAGTAGATCGATTTGCAAATCTTTTTATTCTATAAGACGGACTGAACAGAACGTACTAAGAAATACAAAACAAACAAAAAAAGTTCAAACGTTTACGTTTACACGACTACAGTTTCACGAAAAAAAAAAAAACAACACTTATAATTACTATGCATTTTAATATTTCTTCAATAAAGTAAGCAAAAGAGATTACTCCCTTCATGCGGTCTCGTGTCGCATTTTTCTCTCGCGCAATTATAATGGAAGAGATAATTAGCTAAAAACTAGTGTGAGCTGCCTATGTTTTCTAATGAAACAATAATGATAAAAAGGTAAATTATACACCGTGCTAATCCTTCGTCGCTCTTTTACTCCGACGAAGGACTAGCGTACGTAAAGTCAGTAATTTTTTTTCATCTTTTCACATTGTATAATTTACCTTTTTATTATTACAATTATAATGGAGTATTTTATGATTATGGAAGTCAATCAATCAATAAATCAATCAATCAATCAATCAATGAATAAAAAAATGAACGAATGAATAAATAAACAAACAAACGCACGCACGAACGAACGAACTAACGAACGAACGAACGAACGAACGAACGAACGAACGAACGAATGAACGAATGAACGAATGAACGAATGAACGAATGAACGAATGAACGAATGAACGATGAACGAATGAACGAATGAATCGAAGACGAATGAACGAATGAACGAGATGAACGAATGAACGAATGAACGAATACCGAATGAACGAATGAACGAATGAACGAATGAACGAATGAACATGAACAATGAACGAATGAACGAATGAACGAATGAACGAATGAACGAATGAACGAATGAACGAATGAACGAATGAACGAATGAACGAATGAACGAATGAACGAATGAACGAATGACGAATGAACGAATGAACGAATGAACGAATGAACGAATGAACGAATGAACGAATGAACGAATGAACGAATGAACGATGAACGAATGAACGAATGAACGAATGAACGAATGAACGAATGAACGAATGAACGAATGAACGAATGAACGAATGAACGAATGAACGAATGAACGAATGAACGAATGAACGAATGAACGAATGAACGAAGGAACGAATGAACGAATGAACGAATGAACGAATGAACGAATGAACGAATGAACGAATGAACGAATGAACGAATGAACGAATGAACGAATGAACGAATGAACGAATGAACGAATGAACGAATGAACGAATGAACGAATGAACGAATGAACGAATGAACGAATGAACGAATGAACGAATGAACGAATGAACGAATGAACGAATGAACGAATGAACGAATGAACGAATGAACGAATGAACGAATGAACGAATGAACGAATGAACGAATGAACGAATGAACGAATGAACGAATGAACGAATGAACGAATGAACGAATGAACGAATGAACGAATGAACGAATGAACGAATGAACGAATGAACGAATGAACGAATGAACGAATGAACGAATGAACGAATGAACGAATGAACGAATGAACGAATGAACGAATGAACGAATGAACGAATGAACGAATGAACGAATGAACGAATGAACGAATGAACGAATGAACGAATGAACGAATGAACGAATGAACGAATGAACGAATGAACGAATGAACGAATGAACGAATGAACATCTGTTATACCCTGTTGGTTTGGTTTCAATTATAATTCTCAAGCTCATTAATAATTCCTGAGTTAAAAAACCATTAATTTTATGCTTGCGATAAGATCACGTATATACGTACACGTATATATCCACCGATCCAACACTGATTTAATTAGATTCAAACCAATGGATATCCAAACCCATGGTCTTTGGGTCTCATTAGCATAAAAGTAATTTCCCATTCTTTCCACTACACTTCACTCTCTTTTTCAATTTATTCTCTACTGCCTCCGTTTTTACTTATCTTAATTGTTTATTTACCTACCTATTATTTGCATAACATTATCATTTTATCTTGAATGTCCGGTGACTCGAACCGGGTACCTCTGCCGTGATATCCTATAGCCTTACCAACTACACTAACAGTGAAATCGTTGATAGTCTTGATGGGTTGAGCACTAATTGATATAAAAGACACGAAAAAACAAAATTAAAACCGAATTAATATTTATCCAGCAGCATCCAGTTTAGCATAGCTAGTCAAATGGAGCCCCAAAAGCCCAAGATTCAATTGGAAATTTATTTTGTATAAATAAAACGAACCAAATATTTATTCCAAACGTTTATTACCACTAAATCTTTTACAAAGGGATTAATAGACCTTTTTCGATTTCCAATACTACCGCTGATACGCTTTACTGCAGATCCATTTGTACAGGGTTAGCCTCGATTGCGTGTTAAAATGTTTATATATGCCAACGGGAAAGCAAAAATTGTTCAGCTTGAACAATAGAAATACTCTGAATTTCCACGAACTATTCTGATGTATTACGTGCAAGTGAGGCTAACCCTGTAAAATGTGCGTCTGCTGTGCGTTCAGCGGTCATTCACAGGGAATTCGAAACTGTAGTATTCTAAGAAGTTTATAATCTTAATTTCTTTTAGAATTTATTTTACCTAAGTAAAGTTATTTTGCATCGTCATTAATTTGGACATTGAATGTGCAATTCAGAAACTTCATTTCCATTTGGAAACAGTAAGCGCTGTTCCGTACTTTCAGTTTACTCTTACCTACGGAGAAGGGATTTGTTCCCATAGATTCATCATTATTTATTCTTGTACTATTTTACTATTTTACTTTTTTAGCTGTTTTATTCGGTTCGTTATATGGTGGCTAATTTTATGTCGATATTGAATTTATTTACGCAAAAAGAAAGAAGACCATAGGATCCAGCACAACTTCGCGCTCGCAGTGCACGGAAAATCCGTTTCATTCGTTTTATTATATGGTTACCAATTTTATTTCGATGTTTATATTTATACTATACACTCAACAAAATCGAGCAATTTAATTAGACTTTAAGAAAACAACTGAATTTGGACAGTCAAACGCCACCGAAACAATATACATTGATATGTAGAACAATTAATCTGATGAAATACATTTTTCCTCATTTTTCAATTTGCACTATTGTTATGCCCCTTAAAAATATTTGTTTTTAACCCGCTGTCATAAATGATCGATCGTAAATTATATTTTCCAATAGAATTAATTTATCAACCACATCGCTAAGAATTAGCTTGAAAACATTTATGTTTTCCCTAGCTTGAAGTAATAGGCCCTTTGCAGTTAACGGTCACGTGTCTGGACTGGACTGCAAAATTTTTGTTTTTATATTAAATTGGTGATTCATTTTAGCTACTTATAAAGAACTGAATGAAAACATGTGTATCCAGTGATCCAGTGTGTTAAGAAATGCAGTTTTATTACGATCTCTCGAAACAGGCTGTAGAAAGTTTGCTTGCAGTACAGTAAATTTCACCCATAGGAATCAAAATGTTCATTTATTAGCTATCAGTGAATTAATCAGCACGTGATTGCTTAGCTGCAAAAGGCCTATTTAAAGCGCTGGAGTTTTGAGAGTATTTGGCGCCTAGACTTGGAATTTTACACGAAACCGCCGAAAGTCCAATCAAAACATTAGCAGCATTGGTCATGCGTGAAGCGAATTTGCTGTAACATTTATTATTATATATTTTTTCCAGTTCTATAACCGACAGTCAGCTGGAATCTATTGGGGATGAAACGTTTGTACGAATGAGGAATCTAAGAAGACTGTAAATAAACCTTGCTTTAGTTCCTAATCTATCTTTGTTTTTCATTGTATTTTTTATTACTACTCTCCCCTGCTCCTTTTATATCTTTATTTAGTATCCTTCTCTTTTTCTTTTATTTTCTATCAGTCTCTGATCTATATTATTATTATTTTATCTTATGTTTTATGATCTACAGTCTGTCGTTTTTCCCCCGGAAAACGTTTTATAATACAATATTTTACAATATTTATTTACAAAATTAAATTTAGTTACATAATTATAATACACTTCGAATTCCTCGCAAATAGCAGAGCTAATCAGGGCGGTTTTGTGTTCAACAAAAGAAAAGGAAACAAAAGACAAATATCTAGCTTATTTTACAAAACTATCTCTCTATGCTTAACAGAATTAATATGAGACTTATTTATAGTTTATAGTTTATAATATTTATAGTTGATTTACACGCAATTTATATAAAATAATAAAAAAAGTAATGTTTGCAACGTTTGTGCTGGGGGCTGCAGAGGGGTTAAGGCCATAGAAGTGTTTGAGAGAACAATTACTCAAATATATAACGAGTGGATACTGGAACAAGAAAATGCAGTATTAGGAAAAGAATAGAGTTAAGGCACTAGATCACTAACATGTGTAATAAAGTAGATAAACACTATTATATTCTCTTCTCGAGTCTACTTGACTATTACATATTTAGTATTAGGCGTTTCACATTTTTATGTTTTCACTCTGACATGTAAGTGTTGGTGGAGAGTAACACTGGAAAATAACTTGCTCTACTTAATTAAAGACAAAGCTAAAAAACAACTTTATTTAACATTATTGTTATAAAGGACATGCAAATATAGTAACATCATTATAAACATATTATTAAAGTGCATTCTGCATAGAGTACAAACATTAAAAGCGTGCAATACTATAGGAAAACTCATTGGCTGACGAGGGAATTCCAAGTTGAATTCACGAGAAGAGGCGATATCGCCTTTCCGAGTGAATTCGACTTGGAATTCCCGAGTCAAGCCAATGAATTTTTTTTTGAATCCCATGACAATATTCAATCTAAGCGAATATAAAGAAGAAAAAAGAAAAAAATCGTGCGAGTTCAAGAAAACCTTGGCCCACGAAGGAAACCATTCTGATGCTATCCTCCCAACCAATAGGAATTCCGCTCAAGGGTGATCGTTTGATCTTTTGGTTTGAACATCGTGGCAAGCAGAATAATATTTGCTGCTGTGGAAAAAACTAACTGTTTATTCTCAAAAATCGCCGTCGCTGCAATACTTCTTTTAATCTATTACAACAATAATGACCTTTTCTCGTCTTGATCGAAATTTAAGGCAGTTCAGCAGTTTAAATGTGCGAAAATGTCATGCAAAACAAAGAAGCTAACTGGTGAGTACACAAAACTTTTAAGCCTAGACTTTTCTCTGAATTACACATTCAATTACTAAATAGACTAACGACTAAATGAAATCAAAATAAGTAATTTCCTTTTTCATATTCTTCTTCTTTTTTTACTTTTGCGTAGTTCAGTTAGTGTTGGATGAAGAAAGAGCTAGCGATGGACACCGTCCTGTAGACTGATGGAAATATTCACCGGTGACTTGTTACATGTGACTCCGGTAAACAGTATACTTACGGCTCCGCTCAACCCAAGACCATTTTATGGGGCTTCGGCAGCTTTACTTGTTTGGTTCACCTGATGACATCTACATCGGCAGATATTTCATTCAAGGTATTTCTTGCTGGTGATCTTGAACTTTCAACTTTTAACGTACTGACCCTACTAATACTTTGACTGCAAGGAGAAAATCCAGCCAGCTTGTGGGACATTCTGCGTTGTTTTTCCAATGGGTTATGGCTGTAACTCGATATCGATTCTGGTTTTAGCATGGTCAGTCAATTCTGAAATTTTCAGCGGGTCGAAATCTTCTCACAAGGCTTGGATTGCTGTCTTACGGCCACACGAATTCGTACATTTGCCTTCTATGGAAGCTATGTCGGCAATCTTCTTCATCATCTTAGACAAAGTGTTTATTCCAACCGGTGACATTTTATAGCACACTTCAGATGTTGGCTTGTCAATTGGACTTAAGAACAGATTTTTTTGGGACTTGTTCACCTTTTGGTCGATGTTCCAAGTACTCAACAGAAGCACGGTATGGATCGCGTTCGCCGCCATTGGTCCTCCAGATTTTATTGTCGTACTTTCTTGTTCTTTTCCTGCTATTCTCGTCTCCTTGGCGGTTCTTGATTTGGCGCTCTTTGTACTCTATGAAGTACTCTGGATGGTAAAATCATAAATTGTACAGTCGTACTGCTCCTGGAAAGCCCTTATTCTCATAGATAGGTGACATTATTCCACCAAACAAAATGGAGGAGAGATCTTGAAGTGTGCAAGCCTAAAGCACCTGAAGACCACATTTTCTCGACTTCCTTGTCTTCTAACGACCTGGCAGCATTTCGTTTTGTCCCTAAGCCTTTCTTCTTGAGATCTTTTTTCTTCATTGACAGCATTGTTGCGACCTCTTCAAACTCTACATCTGCTTCTTTATCGATGTCGAAGTTGTCGGGGGAAGGAGGACATGGCCGCTCAAGGAAAAACTTTCGCAGGCCGTTGCGATACGTCTGAAGAGAACCTGGCTGATATTCTTTGCCCTTGTTATCTTTGGTTGTCTGGCGTATTTCTAGAAAGAAGTGCTTCGAAAGGTAAGGTGCTTTTTTCTTTGATATCTGGTTTAAGTCGACTTCTTTCTTATATTTTTCTCTGCACCATGACTGAAAATGGCGTACATATGTAGTTGTGATTTTTCCGCGACCAAATTCTTTTTAAACTCCAGGATTTCTTCATCTGTGTACTCGACAATAGTAGAATTCTTTTCATTTCACTTGGGGCAGACAGACTTTTCGGTACTTTTCTCGGTGTCCGTGACACTTTTTTCGCTTAATGTCTTTTCTTTCCAGGATGAAGTTGATGCTGCCTCCATGTTGGCAGCCTGTCTCTTTTTTCTTGTTGTTGCAAACGTTAATGGTTTTCTCAACTTTTGAATCTCAGCGTCTAGCTGAATACTAAAATTTGGGAACTCAAGTTTTGCAATTCTCAAACTAAACAAAGCAAAGATAGTGTGACAGACTAAAATCTTTGTATTTTGAGGTGAATGCGAGAACAACAACAACACCTCGCAGAATCCCTGTATATCGTGCTATTCAGTTTTTCAAACCATGGTATTTCACGCTAAATATACCCACTCTCGGTAGCCAATCAGCGCGCGAGATTGAATAGTGTCATGGGATTCTTTGCACTATTTAGAACTAAATAGCACTAATTACATAATAGAAAACGATAGAATTAGCACAATTTCACATTATTTAGTACTGTTTATGTTGCACAATATTAGTGTCTGTACTGTATCAATTAAAGTTAATTGAATATGTATTGTCGAATTGCAGTCATTCGAACAAGGTTACTAATAAGAATAGTGTATTTATTAGTGTTATAATAACAATATGTATTCCTTATTTTGAAGGTTTTCTGTGTCTATTTTTAGTTTTTCATAAAACTAAATGGTTGATGAGTAAAGGTTGGTTCATACTTTAACTTGAATATAAACATAAGCATAATAAACTGAAGTAAAGTCCAATAAAGTCCAATAAGGCGAGGGGGACTAAGACTCTCGACTTCGATTACGAACAAAAAAAACCTATATGCGCTGCATTTTAAGACTCGTGTCCCCGGCCTAATGGCCCGGGCACGGATAATTAGATAAAGCTTTATTGCTTGAACTGTTTACTGATATGTTTCTTTTTATTAATATATATACGTTACTTACACCTTAACGCTTTGGAAATTTGCCCACCAAGTGTTCATTATAAAGAAAGTTTGACGTTTTCGAGTTTTTGAAAGCGAAGTAAGCTTATAAAAAAATATATATATATACAAAATAGAGGGTATTATGGTTATTTGGAAAAAAAAAATTGCCTAAACTTTATCATTCTTATTTATAGAAGAACAACTGATTATACGATTTCTTTGTCATTCAAACAATTTGTAAGCATTAATAAATTAAATTTTTTTTGAAGCGTAAGATTGAAAGAAGACAAGCACTTTTTGTAAGATATTTTGCACTCACCTGTAGCAGAAAGTGCAAGATATATAGCTTGTGATTTTCCTGATCCTTGTAAAACATCGTCAGGAAAAAATTTTGGTCATGAAAAATGTAAAAAAGAAGAATAATTTTTTCAGAGAACCATTGCATTCAGAAAACAGAAGTTCATATTTAAAAAAAAAGTGTTTTAATGACTGCGTTTTTGATTGTTTTGTTCGTAGTGCACGTGTTTATCACGTACTGTTATGTTAGTATGGGGAATTAACATGTTCGTAGTATAATGGTAGTGCAAGTTAGTTTCGATTATCCAGGTATCGTATACAGTGCAACAGGCGGTTTATTTAGGTTTTTTCTTTCCCTGTGTGTCAACTGACAATTTACTGAAGAGTGATCCAAAAGACATCACGTTCTCGTTTGTTAATAGACTAGACGCCCGCAGTGGCGCTTACTCGGGGTTCTTCCGTGTTTAAATAATAAAGTTGTCGACCTTCAATTCCACGTGGTAGACTTTCCAAGTCATTTTTAGTCGTATATTCTCATTCCTGTTCACTGATTATGAAATAAAATAATGCTTTAACTCCGCCCTTTCATAATCACTTGACAACATAGTGACTTGTCGGGGAAGAATCAGGGGAAAAAACGAAAGTATTTTAAGGGCGGATTACCACAGGTAACCTGCTAAAAAAAGAAGAAAAAAAGGATTTTATGAGCGGTTTACCATAGGTAACCCCCTAATAACATAATATGCTTCTGTACACTATTTTGATCAATAGCGTTCTCTAGTATATTGAAACTAAACTCATCAAGAACATTAACTGATGACGTCTTCTACTGACGTGAAATTCGATACACAACAAATACTTTCGCATGTATAATGATATCATTGATTTTATAGGCAATTATTATATAGGCAAACATTTAGTGTAAGAGTGACATTATAGAACTACTTTTCCAGTTGCTTCTTACATTATATTTTGCTTCATCCAATATGGCGACTTGCATGTGTTATCGTTTGTGTAACCTTGGTTAGTACTTCCAAAAACGATCGACATCTTTTTGTGTAGGTCTACCGCAAACGGCATCTGCTTTACTATGTGACATGAGCGTATTAGACATACTTCGTTTTAAGGCTTTCTTTACAATCCCGGTTGGCTTTACACGCAATGTTGCCAGCATACTACAATGTCTTCCAAGGCCGACTACGCATTGCCTTCTTCTGAATAATAACCATGCGATTAGAGCCTTCGATGAATTAGTACATCTAATCAGAATAGCATGCGCACTAGCAATAATATGTTTTCACCACTCAGGCAACTGCTCGGCAAGACAATCGGCAAATATTCGTAGACCTGAGCTTTCGATGCATCATAGTGGCATAAGACGCATGCGTCATAGTGGTCAACTGCAGATTGGGCGACTAAGAAGGAAAACGGCTTACATTTTATAACTCGGGCCGTTCCACAGGAATCCCGATAAATAAGGTGTTTGATGCAAACCTACCTAACTTGGTGTATATATTTATTATCATGAAGCGGTTGGAAAGGAAAATATTTTCATTCGGACTAGCTGGCTAGAAGAATGAAAGTGGTATTTTTGCCGTCAATCAAAAGATAAGCCAAACACGCGTGGTAATGCTGAGACGACAATAACACGTTTTATTATACGACAACTAGCAAAATATGGCACAGCAATATGCTAGTTGCGTCCCGGTTTAACCGCTTTAACCGGTTTAACCGCGACAGAACTAGCATAATAGACACGCAACTTTTCACAACTTTTTGCATGATTTTTCAAGGTGAAGTTGACCCACTTTTTAACGTAAATCTTCACTTTGACACGAGATCTCACCTAGATTTCCTAGACATCAATTTTTGAAATAGATGACGATGACCTCTTAAAAGTTTTCGAAAACCAGGATACGACCGTCGATGTACAGAAGGACAACGAGACCACTTATTTCGCCGAAGATGAAGTAATATATATATTTAGGCACTGCCTAAAAGCGGAGCTCCCAATTAGGAAGTCACAGGGAGAGCAATTTGAATGAAACTCAAAGGTAAAAATATGATCGGGGAAAAAATTTTCAATTGTTGTTTATTCGAGATGAAGATAATTTTTCCCATAATAAAAACATGCAGTGAAATCGAATCGAAATGCACTACATTGTTTTGTTTTGTTTTGTTTTTACGCGAGTAAAAGGCCAAATTCAAAACTCGCACCGAAGAAATTCAAGAAAATCGGTCCATTAGACAGCGACGATGAACTATTAGAACTAGTGAACTAAGCATTTTAGTTTTTGCAGTAATTTGTCTTTATGATTCTAACTTTTCAAATCTTTTGATTGTTAGTAGACTTATTTTGAATCAATGCAAAGTGTGTTCCTTACGAACCTCATATCTGGTTTAACGAGTTCCAAGTTAGTTGTCACGTAATTTGCCTAATGACCAATAAAATTAAAAGCACTCAATATTGGTTTCCTTGTGTTTGCGTTGTTTTTCTGAGATGATAATGATAAAATCGCTAAAAAAGGGACAAATACATATATTCCTTTCATATCGTGTAATAAATAACTTATTTGATCATTTTTTCCCCCGTAATATGGGATGATATTTTACTCGTTACTCGCATTTTCCCTGGTTCCTACGGGACTCGGAAAAATACATTCGCAACAACTCGTAAATATTAGCCCGACGGGAAAAACCCAAATAAGATATAATTATTCATCCAATTATTCAAGTTAGAGTATTGTATAGAACGGTCTGAACCCAGGTGAATGAATGTTAATCAAAGTAATATGATCATCCAGTTGGATGTAGTCCTGAGAAGGACTGTTTGATGTGACTGACGTTTCGACAGCCTGAGCGGAAGTCATCTTCAGAGTCAAGTGAAGAATAAAAGTCAGATTGGTCATATTTATACCGCCACGATAACAATAGCCTAATTACATGAAGAAGCGTAATTGGCGACATCGGTCTAATGAGTGCGAGTCACTCTTTCGGTGTTGTGGGCGGTTTTATTGTTTCTAATAAGCCTATTATACGGAGCCGGTAAATTAATTGAGCGATTTTAGTGGATGATGCTCAAACTTGGTAAACCAACTCTCCAGTACAAGTCGTTGCTACTTATTGTTACAAAAAAGAAAGGCATTCACTGGATTCCCAGTCTATCGTATGACCAGTCTTGGTATGATGCCTGGCAATATTATTGTGTTCATCCTGTTTCACAACAGCACTTTGATATTCTTTACGTCTGATATTAAACGATCTACCCGTCTCACCAATATATGTTGCCTCACAGTCATTACATAAAATCTTATAAATAGCACCGACTCGATCGTTCGGGTTGTCACGATTGACTCAAAAAAATATCTACCCTTATTGCACTCTAAAATATCTAATAAGATTTAAATATTGACGGCTCTCTCTCTAACAAATTTATAGGATAATCACGATACTTTTCTTGGGGTTCCATAAGGGAAAGAAAAACGAACAAACGAAGTAAATATATGAGTATTCTCAAAACATTCTTATAAAGAAAGCCAAATAATGATTTAAGGCTAAGATCAAGCATCGAACTCCACATGAGCCGTACACGCTAAAAAATAACTTAATGGATTATAATCAGGTGTGATCTTTAATGTCATTACTGTGATTCCCATAAACATGCCAACCCTGTGTCTCCGAGTTGCAGGCTGAAATTTGTTGTGTTTTTTTTTTTTTTTTTTTTTTTTTTTGCTAGTTCGAATGTTCATGAAAATTGCAGTAACTGCTAAGCAACGTTAAATGCATTTTTTTTTTCTCTCTCATTTTATAGCGTACTTTCAGGGAACAAGCTGACAGTAATTCATTCCAATCGCTTCCTTTTTCTGATACGTCTCAAAAATCTGTAAGAAATATATATATATATTTATATTTTTTATATTACTTCTTATTTTATTATGCGAAAACTCGAACCATGAACACTTCAAGTTATTTTTTTTTTTACATTTCTGGAGCATCCCATCAGAAGCCAGATTTTACCGAGGCTCTAAAAATGTTTTCACGCTATCCCAGAAGCTCTTGTGTTAGTGTTGCCGTAAAAGTTATTTAAAGCTTATACTATAACGTGTATCAATTATGTTATAACAGATACTTCATCAATGAAGACAATTTTTGTTTTATTTTTTGAAATGTTTGAAACGGTTTGCACTTTTAGCTACAGTTTTTCATACTATCACGTTTTGATATGTGATTAGCAGCAGTTCATTAGTTCACATTAGATTACATGAAGTGAGCTAAAAATAAAACATCTAAAGACTTTCTGCCGTTTGCTGTGATTGGATGGCGCATTAAAAAAATGCTTGATTCCCTTGTTTCTATAGAGATTTGATTGAATAGTTATGAATGCAGTTTAAAAAAAGTGTTCATGTTTTAAGTGTCATTACTGAAACAGACCAAATACACCTACGTTATTTTCATAGTTTATTATAACGTTTGTTTGTTCCTTTGAGATAAAAATCGGTATAGCCGTGGAATAGACCTCTTTAGCTTAGGCTATGTTCTTTTGTGTACTTATTAGAATATTTTTTACTTGTTGACGGTTGCACACGAAGACACATAAATTTGGTCTGAAATGGGAAGGCATCATGCTCTTGATAAAGAGGTCAATTCCTGTGTAAAAAGAAGTTTAGAACATATGGCAAAATTATTTGAAAGACAGAGCGCGATAGAATAAGCAAAATTGAACCATAACCCGCTACCCATATCGAATGTTTGCCGAAATAATTATTTTAGTCCTAAAGATGGTTTGCAAAAGCGCATAAGGCAACTGGTTTCTCTGTTAGATCTCGCCGCCCGCCCGGTTTGATCGGCAGTTTTGAATTGTTGTGCGTGGGGTCGTGCGTTTGAGTTTCCACTTCACTAACTCAGGGTTTTAAAATAACGAATTGACAATTTAAAAGGTTCAAGCTTTGTAACTGATACTCCTGCAAATGGTTAGATCTTGAAGTATAAAGAACTCTGTGTGTACAGCCGTTTCCCAGGCCCTGCGACATCATAATGACGCAATAACAATGCAGTGCGTGAGTAAAGAATAGGGCAGAGAGAAAAAAAAGGAGAGGTTCGAGTTAGATAAAAGGGATTGTGAAAAAAAAAAAAAAAAAAAAAAAAACGTTGTGGAAAACGTACGAACTAAGCTTTACAATTGATGTCCAGATGTCAGAGGATGATAAAGGACCTACCACAGCTAAAGCATCTACAAGCGCATCATCGACTTGGAATGCGAGTGATAAAGAAGATGTTTATGTTCAATGTACCGCTAAAACTATAGTTAAACATCGAATGAAATCTTGCCACGGATTGAAAAAATTCGAAGCAAGATTGGTCATCCTACTTTAACAATGATGTTAAAGTGCATTACACGTTAATTATACAACTATTGGCACAAATGAATGTACATTTTCTGCTAATGAACAGCAAAAGGTGTAATGCTCACTCGGTGTATAAAATAATGGGATGTAATGAAAGTTTTGGTGCGAAATTAAACTTGTTTGGCGCAAAAGAACTCCCCTCATTTTGTAACTTTTCCAAAGCACAGTTCTTTGTTTACAACCGATAGTCATTACATCTAGTTTACATCTTCGTTTGTTTCCTTTAAGGCTTGTCGGAGGATCTAAAGAAACCCTCCTTTTCTGGGGATTCAAGCAGGTTATTAGATTAAAATAGGTTTTGCTTGAAGGTTGTTGTGAAGTTTGAAAAAAATCCGTGAATAAAATGCGAGAAACGATCGACTATGATTATGATTGGTTAAATATGTTTTGAATGGAGATATAATATTAATTTAGGCACTGCGAAAAAGCTAAGCTTCCAATAGCACAGGTAGCCCAATTTAGATAAAACTGAAAGATAAAATATAATCGGGCAAAACACCTTTGGTTGTTTCTCTCCATCGATATAAAGATAATGTCCCCCATAAGGAAAACCATGAAGCGAAAAAATGAAATGGACATGCACCACATCGTTTTCTTCGCAGGAGTCTTTGTTTTCGACCTTAGCACAATTTTGCCACATGTTCACAACCTACCACCGTCCGCCCCAGGGTCTAGTTTTGTTCTTAAAAAATTACTCGACAAAGTTTTGGATGGCCGACATTTTTTTACGCTTTGACATCAAGCAGGATTCATTTGTTGTGTAAACTGACAGACGCACGGACAAAATCATGGACTGAATCACAATACAGCAGCATAAAAAGAACATACTAAAATGATACGAAGTCTTTCGGCTCGTATGACCATCATACTTGAATTACTATATACCAGATATTAAGAGAGGCATCGTCATGTGCATTAAGTCAGACGTGCGGTTGCGTCTACAATTGGCACCTCCCAACCCTGGCTATAGCTTCCTTTATGCGAAAAAAAGTCATGTGTTTCATTACAGGGATGAATAATTTAATTATTCATATTTTCACAGGAAACTTTCAAAAAATCGTATTACAAAAATAGAACGTAAAGCATGGTTTCATCTTTTTTCCGTGTCACATATGTAAGTATTATTATTGCTTTGTTTGTAGGCTCAGTTTTTAGTCACGATATTTTGAAAAAAATAGCCACAATCTGTAACACGTACAACTAAAATATACAATACGTGCTTAAAACCACCTCCTCTCCTCCCCCTTTTACACCCCTAAAGGAGTGAGTTACTTACGATCTTAATCACTTAAAGATACGACGATTATCCCCACCCTTCGCTATTTAATAGATAATTACTGAGGCACGCAGCATTCATAGGTATAATGCAGGCAGCTGAGGGCGTAGCCCGAGGCTGCCTGCATTATATACCTACGAATGCTGCGTGCCGAAGTGATTATCTAGTATAATTATTGTTCTTATCAAAATCCAATTGTTTTCTTTCTAGCTTGTTTATCATAGAAACAAAGCCAATAATGAATGAACTAAATATGTCTGATTTTCCTCTATGCATTCGTTGGGATAATGCAGACTGAAAACAATGGATTTTGATAAGATCAGTAATTATATGCGAGTACCAACCCCAATAATAGTGGATTATTTGTGTGATATAAATAAATCGTGTACAGAAATATATATCCCTTCAAATAACATTCCAACATTAATGAACATTGTAAAATTGTAAAAAAAGTCTGTTAAAAGTACACTACATATTTGCTTAATTTTGCTTAAAAAAAGAAGAGTCTGGGGTGAGTTTTGAATTTTGATGACATTCTCATTTGAGAGAATTGAACAACTCAGGATAAGTAAGTCTAGAAAATTTGAAGGCCGGTAACTTAGACTTACTGTATATTGACATGCTTTATAAAATGACAATATGACAACAAGTTTGCTAATAAGATAAAAATGCAAAACTCGCCTCTGTCTCTTGCTCTTTTATGAAGTGGCTAATTCACTCTATCCATTGTAGAAATTCAGCTCAGAAGTTATCGGTTATTTGATTTTTTATGTCCCCAGTGACCTCTCTTACAACAATTTAGAAAAAGCAGAAACATACATGTTCCACTATTTGATCAGACTCCGATTAGCGTAAGTATCATTTTGACATCGCTTTAGTAGCCTAAATTATTATTATTGCTTTTTTTGTACACATGGATTCAAAAATGAACCATGATTTTTAACCTCAAGCTACCGGCGAATTGATGACCAAAATTGGTCGCTAAATAAAAAGACAATTTATTTTTGAAACCTCTTTTGGCCCTTGTTCGCAGTTTTCAATTAGAAGACACTGTAGAGAGATCGTAGAGTCCCCTGCCTGGGAAGGAAACTCCCATGTAAAAAAAGCAAGTGTTAAGTATATTGACAGGTCGTGTATGACGTCACGACTGTCGCGCCGAGAGCACGAGGTGTGTTGAGCAATAAACAGAATCGTTTAGAAGTTCACTCGAGTTGTTGTTGTTTTATTCGTTTCGGGGAACAGTTATTATTGTCTTCAATACACGACAGCAAGGATGATCGTACAAATACATATGAATTGAGGATTACTGGTATGCAGAGTAAAACGTATTCAAAAAACTTGCATCCTTTCAAATAGCATTCCAATATTAACGACTATTGTAAAATTGTAAAATTATAAGAATGTTAAAGGTATACTACATATTTGATTGACTTTGCTGTTTGGAATTAGCCATTTTAGACACGAGAATGAAACTGAGCTTTTGTGATAAAGCATGTCATATTAGTAAGTCGTAAACTGTCATAAGAAAAAGCATATCAAGATTAAAAAGTGTATATATCCTGCTAGTGGCTAGTGTTGTGTTGTGTTGTGTTGTGTTGTGTTGTGTTGTGTTGTGTTGTGTTGTGTTGTGTTGTGTTGTGTTGTGTTGTGTTGTGTTGTGTTGTGTTGTGTTGTGTTGTGTTGTGTTGTGTTGTGTTGTGTTGTGTTGTGTTGTGTTGTGTTGTGTTGTGTTGTGTTGTGTTGTTAATTTTATATAATTAAAAGTGTTTGCATCTTTCAGGTCACTTCAGGGAAACAACATCACAACACTTCCGCCAGGATTTCATTATCAAGGAACAACTGTTCTGTAACTATGGCATTATGGATTATATTTCTTTATTTTTCAAATTAATCCTCATCTTTTTCTATTCATCCACAATCCATCGAACGCATTCGCCCATCCATATATCCATTTTCCTGTTATCATAAACCTGATAATAATCTATCACGAATCCTGCCCTCTCTTGTTTTGAAAACTAAAACCGCACGAAAAATAAATTTATTTAACCTAATTTCAAATTTGTTTGTTTGCATTTTTGGTATACTTACTATGTTTGACTAAAGAAATTATACAGCTCACGTTCATGATCTACGAGCCAATAGCTCATTCGAAGTCCGGTCAAATAGTTGATTGAGTCGTAGGCTATGCAGGGTTGCGATTTTAATTATAAATATCCATCCATCTATCCATCCATCTCTAGTGGCGTGCGCCGGTCAGCGGCCACGTCAGTAAAGCATTGGGGCCTTGTTGTTGGAATAAAGGATTTGAAGTGGACGTACGAAATTGTTTGGTCTTCTTAGATGAGTATTACTACACCATCCATCCATCCATCCATCCATCCATCCATCCATCCATCCATCCATCCATCCATCCATCCATCCATCCATCCATCCATCCATCCATCCATCCATCATCCATCCACCCATCCGTTCAAACATCCATCCATCCATCCATCCAGCATGGTGGTACGTAATACTGGTACACTTGAAAGAATTTCTCATATACTGGCCATAGAGAATAGAATTTCAATATATAGATCTGTCATTGAACCCTATATCAATTACTGCTGTCTTGTTTGGGATAGCATTAATGATACCATTGCGAGGAAATTACAATCTATACAAAATTGAGTGGCTTGTATCATCACTGGCTTTCCATACGCTATAAGATCGCGAGACCTTTTAGTTCAATTAAAATGGAAGCCATTGATTGAAATGAGGCAAGAACAGGAGGCCATTATGGTTTACAAAATTGTTCATGGCCAAGCTCCTAACTACTTATCAGAAATTTTTGAGAAGCAAATAGGTTCGAGTGCATAAAACCTTAGGTCTTAAAGATATGACCTGCAATCACCAAAAAACAAAATCTGGAACGCTCTCCCAGATGCCTTAAAAAGCGAACCCTCTATCAATGTTTTTAAAAGGAAAATAAAAAAATCATCGATTTATCATTGACATCACTGAAAATTGGTATTTTTAAATCGATGTATATTTATATTTAACTTATTTAGTCTTAATGTCATTAATGCACAGCTTATAGGTAGAACTGATTTTTATATAATTTATGTCCATCCATCCATCCATCCATCCATCCATCCATCCATCTTTCCACGTACCCTTTCCCCCCTCTCCCTTCTCACGCCACCCTTCTACCATTAGTCCGATTGTTTGCTACTTTTGACATCTCACAATTATTATTTTTGTTAATTTGACAAGATCCGTTTTCTCTTAGGAATCTGAATGAAAACCGTCTAAAGGAGATCAAAGCTTTTGCGTTCACCTCAGCCAACTCGTGCAATTTAAGACAATTGTAATTTAAATCACTTTGGAAATACGTACTCAACTATTATGTACAAATACAATGTGCAGTGAGGTTTTATTTATTTCGTATCCTATAAGCTTATCTCTCGGGAAGGAGGGGTTTGACGGGGATGTTCTTTTTTTGAGTGTGGCGAATTTGGACTATGGGACAGTGGTGATATTGCCAGGGAATAGATTAAGGCATCATTTTTGAAGATGTCTAAGGGATCTGTAAATAGTTTAATCTCAATTCATTCTGTTTTACAGAATGTTGATATCAAATTCCATCAGTAATATTGAAATAGGAGCATTTCAAAACAATTCAAAATTAAATCATCTGTAAGTATGCTTTTATACAGTGACCCATAAGTGCCACGGCAAAACACTCTTTGGTCACGGCAAAACTTTCTTTTTTCACGGCAAAACTTTCTTTTTTAACGGGGAAAAATTTTTTTTTTCCGGAAAATGTTTTTCTGCTTTCTCGGCAATATTTTTTATTTTTATTTTTTTGACACAATAAAGCGGTAAAACTTACTTTGCGCAAAAAAAACTTCCATTTCAAAATGCCTTTTATGGATGCGCTGTTGGAGCTTAACTCTGTAAACTATCATGCGAGCTTAATTTTGGTTGATTTTTGATCTATTTCACATGGAAAAGGAAGAAACTGCGGGCTTAATGTGTTAACACAGACTAGATGGTGCCTGGCTGCCCAGCTTCAACTCCTTCAGGATCCAAATCACGAACTATTTCCTCTACCACTTTTCTAGACACTCTTATTCCTTTTCTCTATAGAGCATGCCAAACACTACGGTAACCAATACAACATCCAGGACCATCCAGGACTGACAGTATAGCATTGCTCAATTCCTGGTGGTTGAATTCGAACATGTTCCTCTGAAATTTATACTTAGTTTTCAGCTTTCCTTTAAGTGTTCTCAGACTCATGTTCATCTGGTGTTGGGTTTCTAACCGATATAAAGCATTTCCTTGTAGTTATATCCTCCATAAAACAAAGACTCAAGTGTTGATTTCTCATTTGTTTCATCCGCCATTTTGATTACTGTACTAGGAACACAGGAACTCTGAACTTTTAATAAATTTTATAGATTTGACGTGAGCAAAGTAAGATTTGCCGTGAACAAGTTTTGCCGTGAAAAAACAAAGTTTTGCTGTAAAAAAAGAAAGTTTTGTTGTGAAAAAAAGAAAGTTTTGCCGTGACCAAAGAATGTTTTGCCGTGAGCAAAGTAAGTTTTGCCGTGGCACTTTTGGGCCACCGTACTTTTATTTGTAAGATCATCAATTTATCATCAAGTAATCCCGCTAATACATAAAGGTGGACAGCGTAATAACTGTAACAACTACAGACCAGTCACAATCCTCCCTGTTATTTCAAAAATCATTGAAAGGCACGTTGCGAAGTCCCTCCTTGCTTATTTACAATAAAATGATCTCATCTTCAAAGCACAGTCTAGTGTTCTTCCAAATCACTCCATCTCTCATGCTTGTACATTGCAAAGCAATCTGTCATTAATGTAAAGCGTCTTTGATTATATTCAAATAGAAAAGGCGCCATCATTACATTTGCTAATGAAATAATCAGATTTTTTTATTCCTCAGGGATCTGACCGATAACAGACTGAAAAGTATTAAGTTCGTGCAATTTCTTAATGCAAATTTTATAAATTTGTAAGTAATATAAATGCTTAGTTACAACAATTTTCACAATGAGACAATGTATCTTTTTTTTACTGGATTTAGTTTATAAGCCTAATAGCACACAAAATCGCTTGAGTACCAAGAAAACCTCATTTCTATAAGTTAATAAAACACATACATATATTCAGGCGCTATTGTTTTGTCCTCGGTTTCAATAATCGTAAGCAGTAAAATATCATGCATGAAGCGTTTACTAAGTAAAGACGATGTAAATATTGAATCAAAACAATCAGTTCCCTTATTTGTGTTTTTTGTATTCTGATTGTGTGCAGGTATTTCTCGAACAATCTTATTGAAGATATTGGAGTTGGATTTTTCAAACATATGACAAAACTATTTTCTTTGTAAGCACATCGCTATATTTACTTGTTGCATTCAAACGCCTTCTGGAGTCTCTGAAGCGTTTTTTTTTTTTTTTTTTACCATTGGGCCAGTGGGTCTTTTTTAAAATCATTTTAGTGTATTTTAGTTGCTTGTATATACGATTTTGCAAACACGTTATGTTTTCAAACTTGTTGCAAAAGATAAATTTATTCTTTGCCTTTGAATATCTTGTCATCAGTCTTTGGGCCGCTTGATAAGGCTTTGTTTCAATGATCGTTTTCATTCAACATCGTGGTTCCAACATGTTTTTTATGATTTTAGGCTTTTTCCGAATAAATTTGTAAAAAAAAACTTTGTTTTGTAACTCGAGCACCAGCAATTGTTTTCCATGATCGCTTCCTCTATTATCTTAGTCAGTTAATAATGTTTGGTTTGTTAGAGCTAAATTGCCGTCCCACTTGCTTTGGGATGTGTCACTCATCTTTGTCTCATTTGGTGGGAATGTTTACAATTTTTAAACCATAGGCATCCCGAGCGTTATTATTACGGTTTCACAGGCAACCCCTGCTCACTACATTTATATAAGAGAATGTATTAGGATTTAGAATATGCCTTTTTTTATGTATTTTAACCAGCTCCAATTGAATCACACATAATTATTAGTAAACTATTCCTTCGTGATCATGTGAATTTGTCGTTTTTTTTAATTTTGAGAATCGATATGTTGAAAATGCCAGGCAAGACTTAACGTGTCAGCAAACTTTATACGACTACTCAGCGGCTGACTTCATTAATTTACGACGTGCGCAGGAAAATTGTACACATGCTTCCAGAGGGATGATATGGTAGCGGTAAAACGTCGCTCTGGAAATAGAGAATACAAAATTAATCATTTTCAAATAAACGGTCTGTTTGAAAAGGATGATACTACTGAATAACAAGACACCCTTTTTTTCCTAAGACCAATAAATGCGATATTGAAAAAAAGTTTGTTATCATATTAACATGTGTCTAGTCACACAAATCTTAGTTGTATTGATGCGGCAGCATATTCTTCATTTTTGAAGTTCTGTTTCATGTTTTATCATTCACGTATCACGTCTCAGCACCGTCTGAAGATATTTTATTTTATGATTAGGCATTTGGATGGAAACAAAATCAAGATATTGAAAAAAGGGGCATTTGAGGGACTTCGATCGGTGAAAGAATTGTAAGTTAACTCAGTTAGTTAGTATCGGTAATATATATATTTAGGCACTGCCTAAAAGCGGAGCTCCCAATACGGAAGTCACAGGGAGAACAATTTGAATGAAACTGAAAGGTAAAAATAAGATCGCGGAAAAAATCTTCAAATACTTTTTATTCGAGATGAAGATAATTTCTCCCATAATAAAAACCATGCAGTGAAATCGAATCAAAATGCACTACATTGTTGTTGTTGTTGTTGTGTTTTTTTTTTATTTTTTTCCTTTTTTGCGCAAGTATACTCTCCCACTTAGGAGTTTTGTACAAAACTCACCACCACAATCAGTGGCTAGTTTTGTTATTCTCTTCTACAAAATTTTCCAGGGCCGACAGTTTTAGGCTTTGATTCTCTTTTACTTTAAGAAAAACGAAAGATAACTAGAGATAGTCCAATTAAATATCAAGTTTAGTGAAATTTACCTCGGATGTCTTTCATTGAAATCGAAAATCTGGATATTTAGGACAAATCAAGACTAAAAAACAGACTTGAAAACTGGTTAAGGCGAGCAGAAAAAATTAGGCTTACTTATGTCTTTTACAGAACAAGACGAAGTTTACATTCAGTTAAACTTGACAAGAACAACTGAGACAAAATAGAAAATAATGCAAAAGGCAATGCAAAATACAACATGACGAATTTGTTGTCAGTAAATTGGCGTTTGTAAATGTTTTTGAATATTCTTTAGCTTTTTAAAGTTAAAGACAAGGTCTTTATACAATAACATCTCTCAACAACACAAATTTAAGCTCATTTTTATAGCCATACTTGCTCGAACAGCTTTAATAAACAGTTGAATATTTGGTGTAAAATTATATTTCATTCAATGATTAAAATAAATTATGTGTGGAAAGATATAACATTATTAAATGAAAGTCTTCTTTGTTTTGCCGATGGGACCCCGCGATAGGACGCAAACAAAGCTGGTGCACTTTTTCTTGAATGAAAAACATACGATAGTACGTTGGTTAAAAACAACCGAATTGTTAAAGATTTACAAAGCTAAATAAAGGAGTAAAACTTTGTTGTCGTATATGCTCTCCGTGTTGTATTTCCTCCAGCATTAAAATAAAATCAAGCTTATCTATAGAAATATAAAAAGTTTTGAGAGAAAGTCTTTGATTTGTCGATTCGTCGAGAAAAATGCTTGTCAAAAAAAAGAAAAAGAAAATAAAAATATACGATTGTTTGCTAAAAAAACACACACCTGAATTCTTGAAGAACACTTCTTCATCCATCTTTGACTACATAAAATAATTTCTTAAATTGTTTTTGGTCTATGTTTAGGTCGAGGTTTTAGTTTTTGCTTTAATTCGGCAATGAATCGCTAGAATTTTTTTTTTTTTTTTAGATCGGCTTAGCTCATTTCCCTCAATTCATGTCATACTTTGTTTTCTTCTCACTATTTCTTCCATATATTCAGCAATAACTATGTAATTTTACTTGTGCTTTCCTTTTTTAAACTGGTTTTTGTTTTTTTGTTTTTGATAGTAAAATCAGTAAAATATTTGCTTAATTTCACCTAAGATAAAATGACTGCCAATTTCCCCCTCGATTTGCTTCAAATTTTCCTCAAATCTGTCGTCATAAAAATCTGTCATCTTTTTGGCTTACTGGCTATTGTTTATTATTCCAATCAAAAGCGAGAATTCCGTTTGTAATATGCATTGTATTACACTTTTCTGCACTGAACTACACCTTTTTTGTATTACGTTTTAACTGCTCTAAGCCAATCAGAATTTAGTTTTTTTTTTTTCACGTATGTTATTGTTAACGAAATAGTTCGTCTTGGCAACAATTTCTAAATACGTAGCACCACAAGCATCGAGATCGTATTTCTGTAAGAATCGAACATAAGGCGGCAAGACTCAAAATTTGAAATTTGTTCTACTTTTGGTTTTAAGTAGCGCGTGATGCAGAAAAAATCGCACAATTCAAAACATATTAGCACAAATAAAAAGCAATGTTCGTGAGTACATCTCAAAAACTGCGAGTTTCATCATGTGCCATCTCTCTAAATCTTATAAAATTACAGTCAACGGCTGTTTTGAAAAATGTATTTTTTTATGCTGGGGAAACATTTTGCGCTTTTTGCGATATATTTTATTTTAGTCACTATACCTGTACATGCAAAAATGTTGTTTTTGGCGATTTAGTTTCGAAATAAATTCACTTGAAGCATTATTTCTCTTCAAATCTTTTCTCTAAACAGAAGGAAAACAGCAAATCATTATGTGCTCTTAAGATAGAAAAAAACCTTAATCTGCATATGACACTTTTCTTTTTACTTTTCTATATCAAAATATAAGTCATTCTAGGAGAGATGTCGAAATAATTTTTTTATTTTGGCACTTCTTTCTAATTTTTTTTTCGAGCGGTTAAATGTGCAATGCCCAAAACATGACCGAGTGACGAGGGAAACAGGGCTTGTGACGTCAAAGGAGCAACAGACTCTTCTTGATTTAAGTGTTTTTTGCGCTTTAAATTTTTTTCTGTGAATTCTTATTCAATATTGATATCTAAAGGTTCGAATATCAGTTATATTTTTCGGGATTTGTGGCAAAATAAGTACGGGTAAATTGAAGCGGGAACAGCCAGCTGAAGTAATTTAATTGTTGAAAGACGTAGAAACTCAACATAAACTTCTTTACTGGGGACTTGGAGTGGCAAATAAATAAATAAATGCATTCAGTAGAGCAAATGAGTAAATGTTCTGGCATATCGTTCCATGTATTAATATACCTATTCCAAAAGGAGAATTTGTAGATGTTAGTTCGAGCATATGGTGTCCAAATTTTGTGGTCATGAGTAAACCAAGTACGACCTTTAGAAAATACTAAGTAATCTTGTAATTTGTCTTTAGAAGAACCATTTATAAACTTAGATAATTGAACTAAGCTAAGAAAGTCACGACGAGAGTGAAGACTTGGCCATTCTAGGTATTTCAAACGTTCATTGTACTCAATGGAACTGCCTAAAATCCATCTTGAGACATTCCTTTGAATTCTTTTAAGTTTATCAGATAGGCATTGTTGGTGTGGATTCCATACAGGGCATGCATGCTCAATGATTGGACGAACCATAGATTTTTAACCAGTTATTATTGCCTCCGAACATTTCCCAAAAGTACGCTTCAATAGACCAAGAATTTTGCTCAATTTAGCAGCAACTGTTAGTACATGAGTTTTCCAAGATAAATCAGATGATAGTGTGACTCCAAGGTGTTTATGGGTATGAACTTGATTAAGTGATGTCGAGTTTATGTTGTAGGAGCAAGATGTTGGTGTTTTTGCTCTGGTGATTCGCATACATTCGCATTTCTCGGCATTAATTTTCAGAAGCCATTTGTTGCACCAAGCAGAGATACGCGATAAACTTTCTTGGATAGGTTGGGAGACATCAGATGATTTGCTAGAGTTGAATAATAGTGTGTCGTCGGCAAACATTTCACTGGCTCATGTTAGATTCTCTGGTATATCATTCACGTACAGCAAAAACAGCATCGGTCCGACAATACTTCCCTGAGGCACTCCAGACGCACTTCAGACGAAACCTTAGTCCAGTTGGAACTTTCACCCTCTAATACAACACGTTGATATCGTTCATGTAAGAAGTCACTCGGCCATTCAATAATTTAACCACGATTCCCAGACTGCTGTAGCTTTGAGATGAGATGAACATGCGGAACAGAGTCAAAAGCTTTCTCAAAATCCAAAAGGACAACATCTGATGTTTTGCCCTTATCCAGAGCTGACGCCCATGTGTGGAATAAGTGAATAAGTTGGGATGTACTTGAAAAGCCAACTCGGAACCCATATTGATGTTGACTAAGCAGAATGTGATCCTCGAGATACGACAGGATGTGGTTAACAACAAGCTTTTCTAGGGTCTTCACAACCAGAGAAGTGAGAGAAATTGGTCGATAATTAGTGACAAGTTCCTTCTCGCCTTTTTTAAACACTGGAGTAATATTAGCACGCTACCAGTCGCATGGTAACTTTCCTCTGTTGAGAGACATGTTTAACAGGCATGAAAGTGAGGTTGAAATTGAAGGAGCCGCCTTACGAAGCAATCGTGCTGTTACACCATCAGGGCCAGTAGCTTTATTAGTATTCAGTCCAAGTAATAATTTCTCAACGTTTGCACTAGAGCACGCAAGATCTGCAATGATGTCATCAGTGTAAAGCGGTTGGACATTTTGCTCATGATCGATAAATATTGTAGCACAAACAATTCTGAGTTTGATAACGATGAGCAACACGAATGACTTTAATCAAAGGAAGAATTCTTAGAAAAACAACTCTCTATCGCAATCCCTTGAACTATTAGCAAGTCATTTTAGATTTTCGAAAAAAAACATGCGTTGATGGCCAAAGGTGAGCGATCGTGCACGTAGATCATTTGCATAAACCGAAAATGATTGACGGCTCGGAAAAGACCATTAATTCAATCAGGGTTTCGAAACGGCTGGTCGCAATGCAACGATTTTCGCTGTAAATGACCAAGTTGCCTTTCAAAAGAGGAAAGCTTGATAATTAAGACACGGTATAGGTATAAATTGATAAAATCTGTAACCGAGAAAATGTTTTACTATCGATATCAGCAGACTCTGATAATTCTATGAATATAACTAAGCCAAAACATATCCAGGATCACGCAATGCCTACAAATATAAGTGTCACGCAATTTCAGCTCATTCACTGATTCTCGAACTGCGTACCCGAAGTTTATCAGTGTTTTGTAGATTGTTGTAAGGGAACAAGTGACGGAACTTAGAAAATATATTACTTAAACTTCACTATGGCTATTAATTGGATTAGATTCGATAAGATTTTGGTGATCTAGAAGTCGTGCTGCACGCAGGCTAGCCGACTTCATCAGACGTATATAAATCTAAAAACATTATTCAAAGCATCTAATAGTCAAAGGGATTTCACTATGTAAAATCACCAAGTGGTTTGAAGCGAATTTAGTTAACTTGAGCATCAATTAATTGGCACGTTTAGCAACCTAATTATGCAGGTATTTCTTTGTCGACGCTTTGGGTTGTAAACATTATTCTTGATTTTTTGCTTAAAAAATATTGAGCTTGAAAAATTCTCCTCATGCAATTTCTAAACTCTCTAGCATCCTCAAGCCGCAGATATGGCTTTTTGGCGGAAAAAAACAAAAACAAAACAAAAACAAAAACACAAAAAAAAAAACACAAAACAAATAACAACAACAACAACAGCAACGACAGAAAATGTGTAGTCAAAACAAGGGAAATTAATAGAGAATAAAGGAGCATCAGACGGCCGTAAGTTGAAAAATAGTCTATTTCCTTTGTTTAGCCGCTAGAACAAAAAAAGAAAGAAGTGTCAGAATTTAAAAAAATCTCAAAAAAAAGTAAAAAAATCAGTGTCGTACCCACTGTAAGAAATAAGGAATACACGGAACTTGCCATGTTTGACAGCTTGACCGCTTAAACGCAAAATATTTAATATAACAATACATATACACACCATACAGAAAATGCAGTCACAAGACAACTTAAGGTGACTGGACCCCCTCACACTTGACCGCTACCTTCCACGTTTGGAACGCTGGTGCATAAACGTGTTTTATCCGATTGCAAATCTTTTTTGCAGATAAGTCACATAAAGATTGAATTAATGTTTGATGCAGTTTTTAATGAGATCGGACGTCATAACACGTGATAGTGATGAAATATTTGTTTTCGTTTAGAGAACAATTTCAGCCTTGCAGAGCGTTCAACACTAAAATGCTTCGTACCACATAGTTATATACTAGATGATCGATTCATGCAGTTTTGTGAAAACGTATAATGCATAAGACGGGGTAAACAATTGATGCGCATTTTTCATCGCAGTGTTCAGCCACCTTAACTTAGTTTATCTCTAATTTTAAGGCATGTAGGAAACAACCTAATACACAACGCCGATTTTTATAGCTTGAATGGACTTCAATCTGTAAGCTTAATGTAAGTAAAATACAAGAAATGTTGTCATTAGATATGGTCAACCAACCAACCAACCAAACTAGCCATATTTCCATATACAGCTAACATTTGCAAGGGCTCTTCCGTGAGGTTCCCTCCACACGAAATACCTGCACTACATTTACTATTTACAACGCACAACATTAAACTCATATATATGTTCGTTTTTACAAAAGAAGGATAACTGGAGATCCCTATGGAAAACCCTGGTGGCAAGGAAGAGAACGATTAACCGTGGAAATAGTTTGAGTTTGAATTTTAGACTTGTGATCACTGAATACACTTCAGGGTTTATAAATGTTAAGAATGACTTACAAATAATTTCTTTAACATTCATCCTATTACCCAGCCTTTCCCATTTCAACCTCTTTAAATTGCGTTTGTTTGGTTGTTTGATTGAAATCTCCATGGATACGGCGTGCAGTGCGCGTGCGTCAGAGCGACTTTGTTTGGACTTGCTGTCCAAACGAACGCAACATTGTTGGGCTAAGCTTCGATGACCACGAAGCAAAAACCAAAATGTGTGACTTGTTGGCTCAAAAGTTTGACGAGCTTCAAACTTCACTCAACAACATCGAACAACGTCCAACCAGTCCCAACAACGCGCAACATAGTGTTCAAACGCTCCAACATGTTGGGCCAATTAAGCAATGGTCAGTGCTTAGAGTGCGCAAATCTATTTATGGTGCACGCGGCTAGTTAGGAGAGCACGATGGTACATGAAGTAATTAGATGATTGGTAAAATATTTCTTGATTTGAGTGATGGGTCTTTAACCTATGAAGGTTCTTACTACTAATATGTTAATGAGTGTGACTACTATTAAGGTATTTGAACGTTGTTGTAGTAACTAGTGATACTAAATGCTGGCCATTATGAGAAAACAAATCTAAAATAATTTTGATGTAAACGATGAGTAAAATAATAATGCTTTTTAAATACTGTTTATGTGAACCAGTTGAATTTTGTAAACTTAAATATTAAGCCTTAATAGACGTCAAACTCATTAGCATATATTGGAAGTGTAAACCTTGACATCATTTAAATCAAGAAATATCTTAGCTTACCACTCAAGTATATACTTCATGTAGAATAAGTACTTAAAGTATCGTCCAAGGATTTGTTTTAGCTATGGGAGGTCATGCACGATGATAGTTAGTGGGGATAAATGTTGTATTATTTAGTCAACCACCAGATTGTAAGAATATATACGGAATTTTTTATTTGAAAAAAAAAAAAAGAAAAAAAAGTAAGAAAGAAAGAAAGAAAGAAAGAAAGAAAGAAAGAAAGAAAGAAAGAAAGAAAGAAAGAAAGAAAGAAAAAAAAAGCATTTCAAGAAGTCTGCTCATAGCTGCATCAATGAATTAATTGAAATTATTTAATACCCGAATTTTATTTTTTTTAGCTTTTCAGTCTGTCAAATTTACAAGCATTGAATTTTGTTTTGAAGATGTTTTAATGTTGCTCTTTTGCCAATTTCTTTTCGCGAGAACAAGAATGAGTTTCTGATTTAAGATAATTACTTTCCTTACCATCAAATACTTTAAGGGCATATTAACTTTTAACTTTTTTGTCCAGAGTAGATTGGCCTCGTTAGAAAATTATTTGAAATAAATTAATCTACCATTATACTAATGGTAGATTCAGCCATTAATCTTCTCGAGGCAGAATGAACTACGAGTCATTAGCCCATGTACCCGAATAGACATTACTTATTGCACAAAGTCATGATCAAGTTATAAAAGTATTTTCCACAAAATGTAGTGGTTAAGCAATCGTATTTAAGCATGTTTTACGTTCTGCTTCTCATTTGATATCTTGCATCTCATTAGGTATCTGTATAAATGTATACTACAACCTTTCTGCAATCAAGTGTAAACGTTTAAAACCAACTAATTTATAATCTGTACGATCTAAAAGACAAGATAAAAATATTTTGACAGTCATTGAATGAAACAAACGATAAATAAAGCGATTTTTCTGTTTTGCATATAATTAAATATACTGAATAAATTAGATATATGTATAAATGTATACTACAACGTTTCTGCAATATATATATATGTATATATATATATATATATAGGTAAAGTGAAGAAATCACACCATCACGATTATTATTATTAATATTATTATTATTATTATTATTATTATTATTATTATTATTATTATTATGGCAAGTTTTATTTGTCTGTATATATCATGTTTACATTGACCAGCGGACTAAGTCTAGGCTGGTTAAGTTCATCATTTTTTTTCAATCCTTTCTTCAGCTTATGCATATTCATAGAACTTCTTGACTATGTTAACGTTCTGGCTTAAAATCCATTTCTGACATCGTTCTATAAGAAAGTTCACTTCCCTGTCTGTATTTGTAATTGTTCTTATTATTGTTATTATTATTATTATTATTATTATTATTATTATTGTTATTATTATTATTATTACTATTATTATTATTATTATTATTATTATTATTATTATTATTATTATTATTATTATTGCAAGTTTTATTTGTCTGTATGTATCATGATTATATTGACCAGCGGACTAAGTCTAGGCTGGTCATCATTTTTCATAATCCTTTCTTTAGTTTATGCATATTCATAGAACTTCTTAACTATATAGGTTGTTATCAATAACGTCACCTCCGGTAAGCTCTTTTTTGATGGCTTGCAGAATCCTGGGGGTTGTTTTGATCTCTTGTATTCTGGTTTGATGTCGTGAAAGTAGTCAAATACAATAGTTTAAGGGCTTATTTTGATATGTTTTGACTTAGCATCCGCTATGCTAGTTGTCCCCCAATCAACCGCTTGTTTGCCCCCCAGTAAACTCCAAAAAGTCAAGTGATTGATGGTAAGCAATGAAAACAATGAAGTCAGAAAGACAATGGTTAGTTAGATTGAAATGGCGGGAAACTGGTTCGGTGTGATCGTTATTGCGAATATCATAAAGATGATTGCAAATGCGATCACCAAGACGGTGGCCAGTCTCGCCCACATACAAAAGATTACAGCGCTGCGGGTACGTTTAAAACAATATACAACATTAGAAGTGGTACAAACAAAATGGTTAGTTATTTTAACAGTGGATTTTGGACCGACAACAGAAGTGCGAGAGGCTATTTGAGGACAAGTGTTAGTTAACTATGTTAGTTAATTAATCAACCTTGAGTGCATTCTATGTGCTGAAGTTCAATTTGAATGACCCAAATAAAGTTTGACTCGAAAAGTTTAACCTTGCTTTCATGACCTTGATGTTCTTTTTAAAATACTGTGCTATGTATCAAATATAATGTTTTCTTTTCGCCAGAACAATGCAAAATAATTCATTAACAACACTACCATACCTAGGAAATCTGACTCAAGTAACAACTGTGTAAGTGGCAATAATCAATGTCGTCATCCACTAATAAATATCTGATTTTATTTATCTTCTTGCATTTTGTATTTTCATGCATCAAGGAGGTTCTCATTTAATATGTTCGATCTGGAAAATCAGACTGCTGTGTTTACAAATCTTGGAGAATTGGTAATTTTGTAAGTAAAGCACTCGTTTTAACCCTATTCAGACCCAGCTTTTTTTATGTTTCCTGGGACAGGGGATGGGAGGGGGTAGGCTTTCGAGGCCCGCCCTCTGTAACTCTTAAACTACTTGGTGTATGACCCCCAATTTACAGAAAAAAAATTATATCTGACATAAAGTTACTGCAGACACTTTGGTGTCACTATGACGTTATACGACGTCATTGTGAATCAATTTAGTTGCAATTTAATATATGCTGTCTTAAATTGTCATTAGCAACGCAAAACATATTATCATGACGTCATAGTGACGTCATATATATTGCAAAATAGCTTAAACTTTTAATAAAGCATAATATGAAACCAATAATAATATAATAATATAATATAATATAAGACCAAGCTAGGTTTCAATGCTGTCACGTTATAAGAAAATGTATGGCGATGATTTAAAAGCTCAACACAATCATCAAAATGTGAAACAAAGTACCTTTAGAACTTAGCTTACCCTTAGAACGGTAGTATCTCTATAGGGATGTGAGAGAAAGAATCTAAAGGAATTATCGCAATCGAATAGGGATTCGAAGATTTACGAGGACTCAGAGCTTTACAGTGTTGGGATGCCGAGTCTCCTACCTTGCCTGCTTTCTTAACAGTGAAGGAAAAAACGATGAAACTGGTTAATTTCAAAATCTAAGTGCACAGGGCGAAAGAGATACTACTTTTAAAAGCTCGGCTAAGATTTCTTTATCTTATTTAACACTTTGATGATTGTGTTGAGCTTTTTAATGATCGCCATACATTTTCTTATAACATACCACCACAGAAACCTAGATTGGGCTACCTTTAATAAAATCTAGAACTTCATGTATCTATGGTTACGAATTATGACGTAATACACACGTCATAAATACTAGAAGTTTATAAAATTCAATTAATTGTGTTCCTTTTTGGTAGAAATAGCTTTTTTTTTTCAGGTTAAAGACCCATTGCCACTTACCGTGATGCACCGCGGTCACAGATGAATTTCGTGGTCCATGAAATTCAAAGATTGATATATTGAATAATAACTTCATATTAAATCCTTTTCCGACATAGCATTAAGGCACAAAAATGATTCTTTTACATTTTTTTAAGAGTTTATTCAAAAGATTAGAATTGTATTTTCAGTGGTGACACGATTGAAAATGTAAACAAATTGTGATGCATCACGGTAAGTGGCAATGGGTCTTTAAAAGACATTTTACGAAAAATGGAAATTATACGCGGATAAATTATCTTTAGAAATAAATTTGCTGCTTTTGTATTCGATATCTTGGATCCGCTATCTTGGACGCCATATTGAATTTCTTTCAAGTGCATATGACACCTAATTCAAAATGTTCAGCAATAATATTTCTAAATGAAGTGAAAAGTTGAATAGTAAAGTTTAAATGGTTTGAGTGATTTAAATCGGATATACTCAAGGTTTACACTCCCAAAATGTGAATGACGTGACCTCATGCAAAGGAGGCATTTCAGTTTGCCATATCTGCCATCACATGGAAATCGAAACGCTAATATTACTTGATATTTTTTTTCTACAACCTTTCTTTAAATTTTAAGTAAGATAATGATGTTATATACAGGATATTTTACTGCCTCTGAAAAGTTTTGTATATTTAATGATGTCTTCTTTGACGTCATATCAAAATATTTTACTATTCATCGTTTTACCTCTATTAGAATCAATGCTGAAAATTTTAAGTTAGGTGTCATAGGCACTTAAAATCTATTTATTTCAGAAAATAACCTAAAAACCACAAACCCAATAGACCGAAAAGGGTTCTTTCTCTATTATAGAAGGTTTTATGATCGAAACTACAGTGGGACCTCTATTAAGCGGCCACCTATTAAGCGGTCACCCTCTATTCAGCGGCCACCTTTCGAAGTCCCAAAAAATATGCCACTAAATTAGTGTTATTAGTACCTCTATTCAATGGGCACCTCTATTAAGCTGTCACGGTCACTATTTTCCTACCGCAACGGTAATATTTATTGTTTTTATTACCTCTGTTAAGCAGCCAGTAAGCCTTGTGTTGAAATGCTTTACGTGAGATGTTAGAATGAATAGGTAAAAAATTGATAATGACAAGAATAATTGTAATTTAATTCGTTGTAACATTAGGTTAATTAGCTATAACGACAATCAAACAAGACTTAAATATCCGCTCTCTACCACAGCATATAAAAATGTAAAGTATTAAAGCTCTACGTTCTGTTCTGCTACAAGATAACAATAGTGTACGCCTATAAAAATCCTTGCTCCTCAAGTTTTGTCTTAAGCCACTCGTCTCCTGTGACGCAGTACTCACTTAGAATTTCCAAACCGTAACCTGCCTCTCTGTTCACACGATTGCCTTTCACAACAACTTTGCCATGATTCGTCGCTCTCTTTAGAAATTTTGACACCCATAAAGCCATAAGTTTTGGAATATGCCCAAGAACAGTTTCACCATTCTGTATCTCATTTTTGTGGATTGGCTTGCGAGTAGACCTCCTATGCGCACTAATCGCTAATTGTGTTTTGTTATATCTAAAAGTAATTCTAATTAACAGTGCACAGTATTAAGAGTCGAACGATCCATTTTACTGTGTAAATTCAATACAATATAGTTAATTGCCGAAAACACAATTTTTTTTATTGAACCTCTATTAAGCGATCAACCTCTATTAAGCGGCCACTTTTTCTAGTCCCGAGGGTGACCGCTTAATAGGGAGTAATGAAATTTGAGATAAAAATTACTGCTACTACCAAGAGAATATTAAGTAAGAGAGCACATCTCCCATACATGGGTCTGTAACCATGAAAGTTTCTTGAAAACCTGCGCGCACAAACCTGAGCTATTTTTAACATGCGATCCCTTATTGCTGCTCAGAGTTGTAGTACCGGGGGGGGGGGTTGTAGTACTTCCATGCGAGCGAAAGCTGTTTAGTTCCCGACGAGAAGAATATCTTCAAAATCAGTAAAAAGTTGAAATTCTTAAAGTATCATGTGTTCTTAATTGTAAAAGAGCATCGAAAAAGATCAAATCAGGATGGTTTTCAGTCACATACGAACAAGCGCTAAAAACAGCGAAGACGCCATGGGAAAAGAAACCGCAATAAAAAATACGATGAAAATAGCGAAAAACCTACAGTGAATACAGCTAAAAAAGCATTTACCGTAGTGTTTTCTATAGTAAATAAAGTGGAAGTTAAAGTAATTAAGAAGACGATGAACAAGACCAGTATTTTGTTTCATACACGAATCAGAAAAACTATTTGCACCGAAATGTGCCGAAGAAAATTTTCTGTTTTCAGAGAGGAAAAAACTACAAGAGGCACTGAAGTGATTTTTCACAATTATTAAATATGTTTAGCTTGCCAAAATACGGTGTGTCAGTTTATGCAAAAGACATTGCCCATTGAGAAAAGGCGAATTAATGAAAAAGTTTGACTATTATAAAACTAGAACTTTCTTTCAAATTTTGCACCATGAAATTTCGCTCCGCGCCTCAATGTTTTTTTTTCATAACTTTTCAACTTCTAAAGTCCCAAACAGACAATAGAAATACAATCACAATATCGCCGAAGTACAAAAAGTGAATCAAACTTAGTATTTGAGGATTCAAACTAATAAAAAAGAGATTATTTTTACCTGATTGAAGGGCATTTTACTTGCGATATTTTCTGCCAGATGCTCTCAGTTCGGCGTATTTGTGCCTTTATGTTTAATTTTTCTATTCCGAGCAGCTTGACTGTTTTCAGCAATCTTAAAACCTCTTCTTTTTTCTGGTAAACAACTGATTCCAACAGTAAATGCTAAATTTTTTCTCAAGTTTAAAGTTTTTTAAACTCTTGACTCAGTGAATTCAACAAGTTTGTTGATCGAAAATCCGGCTCTTTTGTAAACGAGTCCAATCTATCTTCATTTAGATGTCCATTAGATAACTTGTCATTTTGAAAACACTGAAGTTCAGGTCAGAAGTACGTGTTCTTGGGATGCAGCAATATTAACTCTATTTCAGTTTAGGTGGAAAATTGTGGAATAACTTAAAGTCTCATCTATAACTGCAATCAACTCCAAAATGATTGAGTCTCAATCGAGCGACCATTGTTTTGATTTAAAAACCAGCTTGAATGATGTTGTCTCAGCTGAGTATTTTTTACATATGCTGTTATAATGGATTCCTTCAAATATCTTTCAGAATTTCTCAAGGAGTTCCTCTAAACACATTTTCTCGTCAAATTGAATAAAGTTTGTTTTGTCAACTGCGTGAAGCTTGCTTTGTCACTGCCGATCTCTTGTGTAGCCATGACATCACTAGAACTTTGACCAATCAAGATTCGCATGCTAAAATAGCTCAGTCTAGCGCGCGGAGCTAAAAATATATTTTCAAGAAACTTTCATGGGTCACAGGGATATATAGCTCTTATTAACCTCGTTTGCTCGGTCCGTACCGTAAGTTATGGACCGAGTTTTTTCCACTGCCTTATGGCCCAAGCGCGTAGCGCGCGGGCCATAAAAAAGTGGAAAAAACGAGGATCCATAACTTACGGTACGGACCGAGCAAACGAGGTTAATAAGATATTTATTATATGGAAAGGCATTGAGATCAAAAAGAGGCGAAGCAACAAAAAGTAAAGTTGACAGCGCATGTCAAACGAGAACTGCATTGGAAGGGCTTCCTGTACTTGCCAAAAGTCATGTAGTGTTTGAGTCGCTCAAAAGGCGAAGTTTTAGTTTACTTTGAAAGAATTTAGCTAAAATTTAAAGTTTTCTGAAATACTAGTTAACAAAAGTGAGGCTTTATTTTGCAAAACATATAAATGCAAAGCAAAAAAGGCATCAAAAGAAGACCTCAAGAAATCAACATGAGATTGAGAAGAAAACTGTCGTACTTCAAACTTCAAGATTTTCACAACCAAGATGAAAAATACTACAGCCTTCCGCTTCTTTTCCTGCCTTTTTTTGAGAAAACAAACTCTAAAACTGTCTCCAGAAATGAATGACAAGCTTTGGAAAATTACGGCTGGCTGAACATGGATAGTTTTCGTCAATTTTCAACGTTTTGACTGTTTGAAGCAGGCCGCCATATGTACAATGGCTGAAGTCATGAAGAAGGCACACTTTCGACTCAATTATAAAAGGTACTGCCAACTCTCCTGTCTAAAAAAAACATTCAAATTCAAGTGGGGGTGAAATATTACTGAAATATGGACATACTTCAAGAGCGGATGAGCCTAGAAAACTGCTTAAAACGTTTACGAAAGAAACTACTGGCCTCTTCACCCGATCGATTCAGATAAGTTCAAACTGGACGTTGTTAGCTCACTGAAATAACGAATTTACGTTAATTCTACTTGTAAACCTATCTTATTTTATTTACTGAATTAGCCGCTGTTCACCAACCTTTAGTTCGTAGTTTGACATAGTTTTAGATTTAGCATAGTTACTTTTTCTAGTTTTTTCTAGTCGTACAAAATCGCTCAACTAGTGCCGTATAAAGCCTTGATCGAAAGAGTTTCGCTTGTATGAAAGAGTTGTCGCTTGTTTGATAAGTTTTACATTAAATGCCAGTGACTTTCAGTTATCTTTAATTATTTATTGAAGGTTTTCCGACGATTTTCATCCCGAAATATATTTTTTTGATAAAGATTTAAATGTTTTAAAAGATCATAAGTACGTACACTCAGTGAACCATTTTATTTTTCGGTCCGTACCGTAAGTTATGGACCGCAAATTGACAAATCATAGCGCGTGAAATTACCTTGCCATATAATAAGCTCTCTTACTTCATATTCTCTTGCTACTACATATCAGGCTGTCATCTTGGATTCTGACCTTTTAACTTTAACTTATTCATCAAATTACCCTTAATTCACAAATATTGCATCTAATTTGATCATAGGGAGCCCAATTTTGATTAAATTGAATGGTGAAAACAAAATCGGAAAAATTAAATAATATATATATATATATATTTATTTAATTCGCGATCAAGATGTCCTCCGTAATGCAAATAAGTAAAAAACTCACAATAAAAAATACATTAGAACATTTTGTTTTTCGCGCGCGCCTTTGTTTTCCTATACAATTTTCCTATGGTATCTGATGTTGATCTTATGTATATATACTTATTTCAATAAAGTTAGTCATCTGAAAAGCTATAAAGCTAAGGCCGACAAGGATTATGGGTAGATACATTTTTCATGTTTCCACCGATTTATAACTGTATATGGACTTGCACATCTTTTACCAGTTACAGTTTCACCTCTTCTCAGCATCCTCAAGCTGCAGTTTGTATCAAAAGCTTTACTCGTTGAATTGTTTCCCATGATCCTCAGTGGTCAGCTTTATAGGTTTTTGGTGACTAACTTTATTGAAATAAATATATACTCTGACAAAAGAGGAAACTTTAGTCGCCATATTTGAACAATCAACTCACTTTAAACCACGATTTCATCGTCTTTTAAACCTCGAACTGCACAAAAAACTTGATCAAAATGATCCCTACGATGGGGGATTCATTTATTTAAAACTCTTTTGGCCCTTCCTCCAAGATTTCTATGATTGAAATTTTCGTGCAGAAAATTTATCGCTTGCAGAAAATTTTCAGCGATGTAATCTCAAAGGTTCTTACCTGCGTAGGACTCGGGCAAGAACGAATTTCGACCTTACTACTCTCCGGCACAGCCGGATTTTTGGAGCGTGTACACGACCCACCACAAGGCCCCCCCCCCCCCCCCCCCCCCCACAGGGCTAGTCTTGTACTTGAAAATTCATTCCACAAGTCCTCTAGCTCTATGGTCGAACTTTTATTGCTTTTTTGGTTGGTTTTACTTTGAAAAATGAGGTTTAGTGAAGATCAAAATGGATGTCTTTCATTTAACTTGAAAGTTTTGGACATTTCCGGACTTTTTCAAGAGAAAACTGCATCATCATGACAGCTGGTAAGCAAAAGTCGATGCTAAATTGTTAGTGCTTTTCGTTTTAGAAGTCCTGATTGTAAATGAAAATATTTCAATGAATGAATTATCAGTTTAGCTAACATCAGTTTGGTTTCGTTTTATATGGCCTGAAAAAAAATAAAAAATTAATATAGTTGAGTAATCAAGCTCACGAACGACGTATATCTTCTGTCCAGCTTATTTTCTCTTTGGCTGCTAGCAAAGTAAGCATATCTATTTTATTACTTTCATTGCGGTAAAAAATCCTCTATATAAAAACGTAAAACTCTTAATATAGATAACCAAAAGATCGTTAAGTACAATTTCAATGATCTAGTTTTTTTGTGGAGTTCGTGGTTGAAAGTGAGTTGTTTGTTCAAATATGGCGACTGAAGTTTCCTCCCTTGTCAGAGTATGTATACATAAGAACAACATCAAATACCATAGGGAAGTTATGGGAAAACAAAGGCGCGCGCGTAAAAAAGTTTTATTGTTTTTTTTTTTTTTTTTTATTTATTTTTTATTATTATTTATT
Organism: Actinia tenebrosa; assembly: GCF_029948245.1. Lineage (NCBI taxonomy): Eukaryota > Metazoa > Cnidaria > Anthozoa > Actiniaria > Actiniidae > Actinia > Actinia tenebrosa. Next base: position 3,805,414 of record NW_028292572.1, on the reverse strand, counting down.
TTTTACTGTTTCGCATTACGGAGGACATAATCTTGATGTCCAATTTAAATATATATATATATATATTTAACTTTTCCGATTTTATTTTCACCATTCACTTTAATCAAAATTGGGATCCCTGTAATATGATAAGATGTTATAAATTAATGGGTATTGGAAATTATATTGAATAAACCGAAATCAGTGAATTTTTCAAAAACTGCCTGACAGAAATCGGTTACCTTTGGAAACATCAAATTTCTTGAATAAGAATCGATATCATTATTTAAGAAAAAAAAAAGTTTTGTGGTTTTACGACGTGAAAGCTGGAGCGGGTTTCAATTTTTTTTTCATTATCTTTGGCAGGTCCATGCATGAAGCTAAGTTAAGAAGAATCCCAGATTTAAGCCAAAATCCCAATCTTTTATATCTGTAAGTATTGAGGGCCATTGTCATCTTACATAATATTGTATTCTTTATCATGTCATTTATGTTTAAAAGATTTCTAAATCAAGGATATATTTCAGCTTCGTATCTAAAAACAGAATAAAGTATATAAAAGACGGAGCATTCTTGTTCAACTCAAAACTAGAGCAATTGTAAGTATGTCTAAAAGGAATGGCTAATGAATAAGAGTGATTGATGTAAATAAATGATAAATAATCGAGTAACCAATGGCAATTTGGCTGATAGTCACAACCATCAGGTTGGAACTGATAAGTGGCCATGGCGAGGTGGGTTTAGCAAATAGAGGTCTATTTTCTAAGGCCCATGTGCTGCTTTCGAACATGTAGTGGCGTTAGCATTCGATCCAAACTCAAGTGGAACCATGAGTGCAGCGAGGTTTTGTTTTTTAACGTTTTTTATTGATTAAAATTGAAAGAGCACGCGCTCGTGGACGTCAGCTTATTGATCTGTCCCCCTATCGACCATAGAAAAATACAATAACCAATAAGCGAACGGATGATAAACAATTTCTGATAAAAGGATATTTGTAAGCCTGGGTAGAGAAATAGCCATAAATTAAATAATAGCTGTTATTACAGTTCAGCCCGTATGAGAAATTCTTTGGTTTTAAGTATGATGCAAGTAAGGCTAGCGGGCCGATACAATGCTTGTTGTCTCATCTGCAACTCATTTGCATGCGTCCATAATAACTGCTATTAAATGTCGTGACTTGTAAGCGATGATATAAATAGGTAATTGTAGGCTGGGTTTAACTTTATTTGGTTATATCATATTTGTTTGATTATGCTTTTTATAAGTCAAGTAATATTACCGAGCTGTCGACCGATTCAATTTTGTTTTAGAATGATGAATAGCAACAATATTGAAATCCTAACAAACGAAAGCTTTACCGGTGCAACAAGTCTAGAAACAATGTAAGTATAGTAAATCATGGGCTGTAGGAGAATATTTGGTTTGTGACTGGGAAAATGCTGGTCAGTAGACCGAATAAATCAGTGATTACTCACTTGGATCTGTCTATCCGTGTTTTATTACGAATTATTACGAATATTATGAATAAACACATCAGACAAAATCTGTTAACATTTGGTCAGCTACGATTTCTAGCTCACGCCCCCTCATGTAAGCCCATACAAATCATGTCTCAAAAACACGGTTTTTGAATCTTTTCTAAAAATAATGACTATCTAGGCAAAAAACAGAAGTGGATTCAGTTAATTCAACTATTCACGGACTGTATTATATGGTTTAGATTGAATTCTATTGGAAAAAAACACCGTATTTTTTGAGTTGAATGTACGCTATTATATGTATTTTACAAGAGAAAATCCATGACATAACCGGGGTCAAGCTAGAAAATCGTTTCTCCTTGAAATAAAACAGAACCTGTACATTTTGGTATATAACTCATAGGAATTTGTTAAAATTTAGAACCATATTTTTGCTGATTTCATAAGCTCATGCTATCAAACATAAAAAATACTTCATTAAAACAGGGAGTCCAGTTTCTGTTGTATTTTCTTTTTACTAAATATTAAGAGGGTAGGCCCAAAGTGCGTCGCCACCCTCTCAATCAATGAGATGTATGGATTGTTTACCACGTGATCACTTTGAATTGCTTTGAGCTCGATGCCAGTTGTTTCGTCATCATATGGCCTCGTTTCAGCCGGTTTTAAGGGTCCAAAATTCGTTTTGCAAACTCCTTTGAAAACAACAATCTACTGAATTAGTTTAATTTAATGCGCGCGCACATATGCCATGATTTGATCGCTTTTTTCTTTGTCAATATGTAACGTTTTTCATTTCCCTGAGGATGGTCGAGTAGGCCGAAAGCTCGGAACATATGTATTAAATCTATGGTTGATAAGACAAATTATTATGAATGTAACAACAACCAACAAGAAACTATTTCATTTAACAATCTACTGTTCTTGTCGTTGTCGTCAATTAAAACGTTCTCGATCCCAATACAAGTATTGCTTTTTATGTAGTGTTTAAAAAACGAGTAGGTGCATTTTATCAGGTATAAAAGCACGAGGCGTAGCCGAAATAATTCTATGTTACAAATAATTAGAAAACACAGACCGACAGACAGACAGACAGTCAGACAGATCGATCGATTCTATCGATCATACAAAAACATCTTTAATAATCAAAATAATTAAATCCATCATAATTTCTTTTTTCGTCCAATTGTATAATATTATCTATTTATAAATTTATCTATTTTTTTGCTTGTATATGTTATAAGTATATAATATATGTTTATACTTTTATTTTATATACAGCCGGATGCGTTGCAGCTGGCTGGATATGCATGTATATGCATATGTATATTGTGTATGCATATATTTGCTATGTTAGAGTGTTGATCATTAAAGAATGCATCGCACCGGCATCGCGGAGGTAATGGGTTTGATTCCCGTTGAAGCCTGAAATCATTTTTTCAGGTCTTTCTTTACAGCGTTCGCCTAGATCGCTTATTCACTGTGATGATCAACACTCTAACATTATTGCACTACAGTTCTATCCATTCAATTCACTTGTGTACGTCATTTACTGTATGTGTATATTTGTTTTGTAGATTGTGTTTTATAAGCTCTATAGGTAAACTAAAACTTTTATTGACCATCTCAAATGGTTTTGATTAGCTTTTAAGTTACCTCAGTTTGGTGGCACCTAAGTTAAGGTTATAACGTTTTGTATTATATATGTATATTATATGCAATTAAGGGTGCAAAATAAAATTGTCATTTTCATTTTCGATCAATCGATCTTACTAATGCATTACAAAAATCAAGTACATCAGAAATCTATGACCTCTTAACTATAATCTATTAACTATGGTAGGGTCATTGAGTGAGAACTACATTAATTATAGAGAGACGAGATAGATTCAAATAATTCAGTGGTTGGTCATTTATGCTGAGAAAGTGCCGCAAACCTTTAACGTACTTGTTACTTTAGTTCCACCATCGTTTAAACCTATAAAGGTTTGAGGAATAGCAATTAAGTTGATGCAAATAGTGCTTGAAACTTTATGAAAGGCTTAAAGTTAATTTCACAAGCAACAGGCACAGAAAGTTGTGAGATTCTTTATAATAAAGTATGTACGGGATATTTAGTATCTATATGGGTTCTATACTTTCTACAAAGAAATATACAAAATCAAGTTAATCAGCAGCGTCATTGAGTGAATTCTACAAACGATTATAGAGAGACGAGATAGATACAAATAATTATATTAGTGGTTGGTCAGATCATATCGAGAAAGAGCCGTAAGCTTACTTACTTACTTACTTCAGTTCTTCCATCGATTAAACCGACAAAAGGTTTGAGGAATAGCTATTAAGTTGATGCAAATACTGCTCAAGTTTTCTTGAGTCGGTGCTCCGCAACTCTTTCTGGGCTCCAGACTTGAACTTCATAGTGTTCCATTTGATCTACTAGATTGCAACTCACATATTTTAAAGACAATTCCAATTGCAGTTGAAGATATTTCAACTTTTTTTTAGCTATCAAAATGTTTGAGAATATATATGAAATATATACTTGTTATGCGGTTGTAATGTATCAAATTGAGCTGATCTTGATATGAAGCAACTTATGCAACTGCAAATTGAAAGACTCAAGAAATTCTGAGTATTGATCGGGATTTGAATTCGCGCCCTGGCGATTCCGGTGCCATTCTCTTACCACTGAGCTACCAAGTCTCTTATGAGACTTCAATCACACATTGGGTGGGTTTGTTGGCCCGATAGAAGATATCTATATATATATATGTGTGTGTGTGTGTGTGTGTGTGTGTGTGTGTGTGTGTGTGCGTGTGTATCTGAAATGTATATTTTTACCCACCCAATGTGACCTTATTCGAGAAAATAAACCTTTCTGAACGAAATTGCAAACAAAATGTCCATAATTCGACCGTGTATATAAAATAGTTTTTAGGTGTTATATACTTATTTCTTAGGACTTCAGCAGTTCATCGCTATGAGACAAAAGAACGTCATCTCTTTAAATTAATGGGTAATTTGCTTCAAGAAACAATCAATGATTTATACACCCGAATAAATACGAGTTGAATGATATTTCTAATGGAATTAGTATCATTTCTAATGGAGTGAAATACATTTATTCTTTAGTCGAGTACTGCAGTTTCATGACAGCGGGCAAGTTTGGGCAACTTGTCAAATATTCTGACATGCACAACGCAACACCATTTAGTAGTAGGAAATAATCGCAGAGCCTGCAACTCTTTTAGAGTTACGTATACAGGGATAACACCTTAGGGGGCCAGGGACTTGGAGGAAATTATTTTTTCTGTGAGCGTCGTTGAACAAAACCGTCAGTAGATCAACACACAGCAATCACATCAAATATTACGAAGTCGTTGGCATGCAGTGCCTACTTTATCAACTGATATTTTTGGAAGCTCACATGAGCTAAGTACCACATGCATGTTGAGACCAGCCTCTCCAATTCTCCTTCTAGGTATCCCAGTCTACCCTGGCCACAGGGCCTTCTTTGTTATTGTGAATGCGCAAACTGCGTGCGAACTACGCTATTTGCTTACGTTACACTTACCAACACAATAAAAAGGGGTAGTGCGTTGATACTACGCCACCGTTCCTTGCACCAAAGTTGCAAATCTGTAACTGAAAATATTTATATATTTTTTTCTAATTATCACATCCCACAGAAATTTATCTGATAATCCATTGAAGCAAATCGCACACAGCACGTTCTTCCACGAATCTTTAAAAACAGTGTAAGTATATGTACCGGGTATTTCTTGCAAAAAAAAAAAAAAAAAAAAAAAAAATCAATGAACTAGTAGAAAACTATACTTTGGCTTATGTTGTAATTGTTTATTTCATAATATTTACAACTAAAAAAATGCTAAAATATTTTTTTGGTTCTTTTCCCAGGTTTCTAATCGACACCATGCTCAAACACCCTTTGCTTATTTCAACTGTGTCGCATCCCATTATCTCATTTGTCTTGTAAGAATATGCAAATCTAGTTTTAGTAAGGTTGGTGTATCAAAGCAATATCAGTTGCGCGATTTATTAATGTTAAGATTAATGAGGCGTTGACCGGCCATTGCAATGGTTAGCGATAAAATTACTAGTGCCCAAAGTATATACAAATACTTACGTGGAAGAGCTCCCTGCATGCCGTGTGTGGCTATGCAGTACATATCACCAAGTACTTCATTCAACATAGAGCGTACAACATCCACAAAACGTGCAAGTGTGTATACATAATCATGTTTTAAAAACAGCTTTGATCCGACGTACACCATCCAAAAATGCTCTTTAAATTCAAAGTCATGGGAAGCACTGGTGGCGTGCGCTGCTAATGCGCCGCCTCTCACAAATGCGGCCCGAGTTCGAGTCCTGCCGATCTCGATGTGAGTAGAGTTGTTTGTTGGTTATCTCCTGTACTTCGTGGATTTTTCTCCGTGTCCTCCGGTTTTCCTCCCTCCTCAAAAATCAACTTCTAAAATCTAATTCGATCTCTGGGCTTTCACTTAATTTGGAGCCTAGCTCTGTTGTGATTGTCACACGCTGTGATACGACAGCGAAAAGCTTTTTAGATTTTTTTATATATATATTTTAAGAAAGATAATTTTGATACCTTCTCTTTATATAGGCTATCATCTGATTTGGAAAGTTCTTCCATTATTTCTGATGACGAGGATTATGATAAAATTCTAGCCGCTTCTGGTTATATATGTAAGGTGTTAGATATTTTTGAGACCAAATGCTCCTTTTGTAAACTTGGAACATACATTTCCAGTTCTGGTAATCGATGTGAAAGCTGCCCTGCAGGTAATTACTTATGATATAGCTTCCTATAGAAGTGAGATTGGATTTATTTTTCGAGATGAAAGACTTTCACCACTGTAGTGTGACATCATATGTGAATTGATTTTGTATGATACGTTGTTCTCTCCTATGTTACAAGTGTTGTCTACCTTGTGTTTATAGAACATTTCATGTTGTGGTAGCTTGGGAGAGTGAAAACTGTCCTAAATTAGTGCGAAAGCGCTAGTACGACTATTTAATATAGAGCTCTGTCGATTTATTTTTATTTTAGGTGGATTTTACCAAAATGAGATGTTGTACACTGGTATCAAGTCACACGGCGTGGGGTGTAAAGAATGCCCTCATGGAAAATACGTTGCACCGGATAGAGCCCCAGGACGAGCTGAGACAGATTGTCAGTCATGCCCATTAGGTATTCAATGGTTTCTTATTAATAAAATGTTTGTATAAATGAATGAGTTTTAATGGCATTCTTCACGACGCATTATCGGCATGCCGATTTCATACCATAGAAGATAACTTAATAGATGAGAGCACGTCATATAGCATTTTATTTCGCATAATAACTGACAGTTCATACTGGTTCGAGCATTTTTTTATTCTAATTATGCCATTATATTGCATTTAACAGGAACGGAGCTGAATAAGTTTGCTGGTTTTCGTGCCTGTAGCTGTTTTGACGACTATTACCGACTCAATCGCTTTGAAGGCTGTCTTATCTGCACCAAAGGTTACGTATGTGTAAATGAAACAATACATTTAGAACCAGGATTCTACTGGAAGTGGAGCTCAAAGGAAATATTGGAGCAATATCAAAAGTTTTCTGCAGAACTGCAAATTACGGATAAAGACTACGATTCCAATTTCATAATGTTCAAAGGCAGCATTCCTATAGCCTATGCTTGTCCTGTTGCCGAGTCCTGCATGGGTGGTTTATATTCCCAGTGCATAGCCGGTTATGAAGGCCCTCTCTGTGCCATCTGTGCAGCAGGTTACTTTCCTTTTCTATCAACATGCGAAAAGTGTCCAACCATTCCCTGGATTGCAGGACAAATAATCCTAATTGTTGTTGTCTTCACTCTTCTATTGTTTGTCATATTAGGAGATAAGAAAGGCAAATATTCACAGGGGAGGACATTAACTGACATTATTCTTGCACGTCTGAAAATTGTCATCGGATTCTATCAAGTGTCTTCATCTACCTTTGACTCCTTGTCCTACATCAGCTTGCCAGGTCCACTTCTTTCGATCATGAAGTATGCCAAGATGATTCAGCTTAATCTCTTGCAGATTCTCCCCCCAAGCTGTGTATCTAACTCGATGCATACAAATGCATATGCTCAGTTTCTCATCAGCATCGCCTTCTGTGCTATAGTTGTGTCCTGTTGTCTTATCGTTCTTGTTTTGAAGAGAATTCAGATAAATCGTAATAATACATTAAGCGTGTCTGCCAAGATTGACAAGATGTTCAATGCCAAAGTACAAAGCTACAAATGTTTATTCCTTGTTCTGTTCATCACCTTTCCATCTACTTGTTCCCAAATTTTCAAGATATTGCCCGAATCCTGTCACGAACTGTGTTCCCATTCGAATAGCCAATGCAGGTCGTACCTCCGAGCAGACTATTCCATCGAGTGTGATGATAAAACTCACAAAATCTATGGAAACCTCAGCAGAGTAGCCTTGCTGTACACCTTCATCTTTCCGTTGTTCTTGCTTGTTATCCTCAAGCGCGAGAGAGAAGCACGGAAGAAAGGAAATCACGAAAGCACCTTTCCTGTTTTGCAAGGAACTAAATTCTTGTATGAAAACTACTCGCCATCTTGTTGGTATTGGGAGATCCTTGAATTAATGAGAAAGATTTTGGTTTCTTTGTTTTTGATTCTGTTCCAAGTTGAAAGTCGCATGGGCTTAGGAGTGACAACCATCTTATCCGGAGTCTACGCCGTGATCTTCGCTTTGTATAAACCAATTGAAAATAAGTTTGAGCATTGGCTACAAATGCTTTCTTTGCTAGCGAGTTCTGTGAACTTCACCGTTGGTATGCTGCTGAAGATCCCATTGGAGGAGACGTCATCCAGCATTAACAGCAAAACTGATGCTCTCATAGTTACAGTTGTGCTCATGGCTGCCAACATTGTAGTCATTGGACTAATTTTAGGTAAGAAATAAGACTAACGGAAGTTGATTCAATGTGACAATTTCTGTCTCACATGCCATGCAACGTTTTTCATTTGTTGGCTGGGTAATAGAGATTTTAGAGTTGAGGGGGGTAATGGGGTAAATCGTAAATGTAATTGCATCAATTAACAAAGTCCAATATCGAGCAGTAATGACATTATTTATTTTCATAGTCTTTCTTAACAAACACGACTTTCTTTTATTGTTTTATAGTCACATACATGGCTAAAATCGTCTCAGCAATCAACGAACTAAGAAAGACCCCACGATGCAATCTTTCATGCTTTCTGAGTGTCTTGCAGCTTGCAAGCGATGCTCCTGGCATTGGAGAGAATGTTGACCAAGTTCTTGATCGAGCAGAAAAAAGTCAAGATAAGATGCTAACTTGTAATGTAGAGCGTATCCAGGAGGCTAGCTTCGATGAGGAAAATAGTACATGGGTTGATGACAAACTTGGGAACCGCCAGAGCGAATTCGGAAAACCCGAGAAAATAAAGGTCAAGAAAAAGATATAGATTCATGGATTTCTAAGAGTTAAAAGATTTTGTTACTGCGTTCAAAACTATATTCATGTTTTTTGCAACCTTATATTCGCTAGCTTAATTTGGACAGTTTTAACGTTTTTTTGCGAATAAACTATAGACATATAAACTACAATTAGGATTGTGTTAGTTATGATAGGAAGAGATAACTAGCTAAAACTAGTGCGAGATGCCTCGGTGTATTCTAATGAAACAGTCAATGATAAAATGGTAAATTATACACCATTATACACCTAGTCCTTCGTCGAAGTAAAAGAGCTCTTTTCACGGTGTATAATTAATCAATTTAGTTATTGTAGTTTGAGTTAGTCTTACAAAAATGTGTGTAGATTGATTAGAGAATGTTCAACACAAGTTTATGCATAAGTGCATGTAACAAAACAGCGCCGCAAAAATAGCGTTACATGATCTTCCCTTTATTCGTTAATATTATAACATACGTCATTTATGGTTGCTTTTTTTCTCTAGTAAAAGATTCAGAAAATAAATGTATTAATTATATGGCAAGGTTATTTCACACGCTATGATTGGTCAATTTGCGGTCCATAACTTACGGTACGGACCGAAAAATGAAATGATTCACGGAGTGTACGTATTTATGATATCTTAAAACATTCAAATCTTCATTAAAAAATTTCTGTATGAAAATCGTCGTGAAACCTTCAATAACTAATTAAAGATAACTGAAAGTCACTGGCATTTAATGTAAAACCTATACTAATTTCAAACAAACGACAACTCTTTCATACAAGCGACAACTCTTTCAATCAAGGCTCTACATGGCGCTAGTTGAGCGATTTTGTACGACTAGAGAAAACTAGAAAAACTAACTATGCTAAAACTAAAACTACTATGTCAAACTACAAATTAAATGGCGGAGAATATCGGCTAATTCAGTAAATGAAATAAAGATAGGTTTACAAGTAGATTTAACGTAAATTTGTTATTTCAATAAGCTTACAACGTCAAGTTTGAACTTATCTGAATCGATCGGGTGAAAACCCCAGTAGTTTCTTTCGTTAACACACTTGAATTTGAATGCATTTTTGGACAGGATATTTGGCAGTACCTTTTTTAATTGAGTCGAAAGTGTGCCGTCTTCATGACTTCTGCCATTGTGCAAATGGCGGCCTGCTTCAAACAGTCAAAACGTTGAAAATTGACGAATACTATCCATGTTCAGCGAGCCGTAGTTTTCCAAAGCTTCTCGTTCATTTCTGGAGAGAGTTTTTGAGTTTTTTCCCAATAAAAGGCAGGAAAACAAACGGAAGGTTGTAGTATTTTTCATCTTGGTGGTGAAGATCTTGAGTTTGAAGTTTGAAGGTCTTTTTTGATGCCTTTTTTGCTTTGCATTGACATGTTTTGTTAAAGAAAGCCTAACTTTTGTTAACTAGTACTTCAGAAAATTTGCTTCGCCTCTTTTTAATCTTAATACCTTGCCATATAATAAATATCTTATTAACCTCGTTTGCTCGTTTCGTAACGTAAGTTATGGATCCTCGTTTTTTTCCCCCCTTTTTTATGGCCCGCGCGCTACGCGCTTGGGCGATAAGTCAGTGGAAAAAAACTCGGTCCATAATTGACGGTATGGACCTCGCACTCGGTTAATAAGAGCTATGGATCTAACTGATGTTAAAGTGCTTATAAGCCTTACTGAATGCTTTCTTGGATTTGAAAGCCATCCTAGAACAAATAAGAATGGCCTCTACTTTCTTTTTGCTTTGTTTTATCGTTGCTGTGATTCAATATGATCCAATATAGAAATTACTAAATGATGACGTCACTTAAGTGATCAAGTGAAAAGCCCAATCATCATAATGAAAATATCTTTACGAGAATTATCCCAAAATGGCGCTGCCGTACCCGTGTGGCAGCAGCATTCGGTAATGCAACTCTACAAAACACAGCTCAGCTACAATTCAGTAATTCATAAAATGCTTACAAAATCGTCAACGGGGAAAAATTCAATTCAATGATAATTCTTAGATTTTAAAGCAAAACTATTCTCTTTTATCGTAAAAAAAAAAAACGCATATATTATAAGCATATTATTAATATTATATATTATTAAGCGGAGCTCTACTCCTCTCAACGGTTGAACCTCGACTGAATAAATTTAGGTTTTGACCCTTGATGCAAAACAAACGAGTGTCTTAACAATAGCAACTGTTTTTTTAGTGGTCTCATTTGGCGAAATGTCTGATGATGCACACATGGTATCCTGTCAATATGAATAAAACTCTTCACATGTTATCAATTCAACGCTTTCTCGTTAACCTTTCGATCAAATGAAACAACAGATGCACCACAGGAAGCCCGTCAGCAATATACAAAGCAATCAAATGAATCAAATACACCACAGGAAGCCCGCCAACACCACACAAAACAACTCGATGAAATAAAATCACCACAGGAAGCCCAAGAGACTCAGCTATAGGAACTGTCAGGGCTATTACATAAATTAGTAACTAGTGAAAGCATGGAGAGGCCTATCCATCTGAACATCCAACAAGAGGAAGACAGGAGACAAGAGAAAATGAATGCATGCTTGTTCTTCAAAGCTAAAGGTCACATTCGACGTGATTGCTCTTCATTGAAACAACACCAGGAAAAAGCGGAAAAGGCGCTCCCGAATGCCCTGGGGAACGTCTGAGTCATGACGAAGGGCAACAAGATAACAGTGACAATACATCAAACAAGTTACGAGTTTCATCAAGACATATGTATGGTTTGTACGTTAAAGGTTTTATCCACAGCATATGTGTAAACTGGTAGTAGACACTGGTGCAGTGAAATAAATTCTGTCACGTGACATTGCTGAACAGGTATCAAGGGACTCAAATGTAAGGTATGACAATGAAAACACCGATGTTTTTCTAGCTGATGGAAAGAAAATCGACATTTGTGGTTAATGTTTAGTAACTGTTTCAATGGGGAAGCAAGTTATGAATGTCAATGTTCTTATTGCTGATATAACAGACCAAGCTGTGATGGGTATTGATGTCCTATCTGAAGCAATCAAACTTGCGTGTCATAGAGCCAAGCAATAACTCTAAGCAACTAAATAAGGGACTTTGTGTTGCTCGTACACTGGTAGACGCTAGTAAGTCAGATACTGTTCCTTTGAGAATTTTTAACTTGACAGATGAGCCACAGATAATCCAATCACTGTAGTTGCCATAGTGACGCAAGTTCAAAGAGTTGGCGATTTTGAAAATGATGATGGTAAACATGAGAAGGAAATGGGCGGTGAAGGTGAATTGCCGAGGCCATTGAATGGTTTACTTTCTCGAAGTAGCACATTTCTCAATGGTAGTGGCCGCACAGTCTGATGTCGTCTGGAGAATTTAAGACAGCCAAGCATAAGCCCAAGGTAGTCTATGTGGATCGTCTCATGCCATACCTTGGTCCACCATTGAAAAGTCATGAGTTGGATAACAGAGGAAAGATTGGGAGGAAAGAAGGATGAAAGAAAATATAAATGTAAGAGAAGAAAGGAGGATAAAAGAAAAGAGGGAGGGAAGAAAAGAAAGGTAACTAAAAACCCGAAGGCCAAAGAAGAGAAAGATCTCAGAGAGCAGCAAACACATCAAAAAGAGAGGAAGACAAGGAACAGAATGAAAGAAAAAGGCCGGAAAGAACAATAAGATCTCCTAACAGATTTAGTGATTGGATTAGACATAACTCGGAGATTTCAAGAGACAGTAAACATTAACATGACAACCTTATTAAAGTTACAGAGCTGATTCATCAGGAAAATTAACAAGTCAATGAAAGTTACGGAACTGACAAGTTATCAGGAAAGTTGAACAATTTCGATTTGCGGAGAGTGAATCAAATCTACATGAGAATGTGCACAACTTGTGTAGCATTATGACCAGTGCCCAAACAGAATAAAGTCGAGTAAAAAAATGTTCAAGAAGACAAAACAATGTTAAATGTTAGACTCTGAACTGTGATTGATTAGTTATAAACTTTTATACAATTGACATCGCCAGAAATTTCGGACATCACCCGCGCGGAACGCCTGGCACATCTCAATATTTCTGTGCTACCGACCGTAAAATTTTACAAAAGAATGTATGTGAATCGAAATGTTTTTGCTAATTTTATTGATAAAAAGGGACATTTTTAAAAATGTTTAGGCGGGAATCGATGAAGTGAAGCTTCAGCAACTTGAGAATGTCGAACATTTCAATCAGAGGTAAAATTTCATGTATACTTTTTTGAAAACAAAATCGGCTCTGAGTCGCTCTGAATTACAAGAGACTGTGGGCGTCCGTTCATCACAGCCGCTAAGTGTAGTCATAAATTATAGTTTTGAGCAGAAACAAAGCAAAAAGTTACAAATTTATACCCTGGAACTCTTTCCTGAAATGATCATAACACTCACTATTCCTTCTTATTCCGTGTCGTAAGTACTTTGATGTATACTTTTTGCTTTTGAAAAACGCCAATAAATCCATCCACTGAAATCCTTCATAACTACAGGCTAAATCTTCTGAATTCGGCTGAGTTCAAAGTTCGGCTGAGTTTTTCTCGAAAAACCCATCGTTTGAAATCTTGTTCCTCAAATATTACATTCAGCTAAATGTTTCAGCGGTAAATGTCTTAAAACAGTAATTTGTTCCATAGTAAAAAGGACCCTAGAAGACCCCTTCTCTGTGAGACCACGACTCACTGTTTAGCAGTTTCAGATTTCGCGCGAGTTTCAAAAAATTCAGCGGAAAAATCATTAAACTAGAGATAAAATCCTTTAGATTTTCCTATACGACTACACTTACCGGTTCCAGACGCCATTTTGTTGGCAAAAAAAATTAGGTTTTAGGGCCCTGGGAGTAGATTGGAAGCCGTCCGAAAGACTTGTCAAAGCAGGTAATTTAAACCTCCATTTCTAAGTAAATACTTAATGCATTTAAGTAATAATGTTGCCATGGAAACGGCATGTGTTTTATGAGACCTCAATTTCCAATTTTAAGAATAAATTAAACCCATTCGAAGGTAAAATTCAATGCTGTGTTTCTCATAAACGTCAAACTTAATTTCCTTAAAACTTTCGTCAATTATAAAGTATCTTTTCTGATTTAGAAAAATAATAATTATTGTTAGTCTATTTTTTTGAAAATGAAATATTCGTGCCTTCATGTAACAGATACATCAACTGTTTTAGCAACAAGCTAAAATGGCCAACATATTTTTTGGTCGTTCTCTAAAAGTATTGCAGTCCTAATATAGAGGCTTGGTGAGACGTTTTCTGAGACATTGAATTTACCAAATCCTGCAAAATCTCTGCGGTCACAATCATCGTTTGTCCGTGGTTTGTCAAATTATAAGACCTAAAATTGTAAATTAAGGTCTCATAAAACACTTGCCGTTTCCATGGCAACAGTACATTTGGTGACCAGATTGTGGTTGTTTTTGTGCATCCCATAAAATGGCCTACTCGCACACCAAATTTCAAGGGTGGTCAAAACAATTCATTTCCCACTTTGCTTGAGTCTTACAGAGACCTACTCTTAATTCTTTTCTGGCTTTATAATAGAATATTTTAGGGATTTTTGATTATTTTCAATTTTACAAGACGAAAACAAAACCAAATTCAAAAAATAAAATCGGAACCTGGTACATGGTTTTGTGATATAAAAATACCACTCGGTGAAAGAGCAAAGTTTCTTCTTCAAGAAAATGCAATAAAATTTTGGGACCACTTATTCTCGCAACGCTAAACGCAAGGGTAGTTGTTAGCAAAAAGTTCAGGATTCCCGCATTGTCTGGAACCACCTAACAGCTTAGGAAAAAGAAAAGAAAAAAATTCCCTCGTTTCTCTCGAATATTATGGCATTTTTGTCATTTTTGAGTACTTTCCTATTCAAGAATTTTGGTTATTTAAAGATAAATTTCAATATTGGTTGAAATTTGGCTGATTTACGTCCCTCCGATTAATTAACTATAGTGATGATGAAGTGTAGGAAGATGGGCCTGCCACTGATTTTAACAAAGCCACTTGAAAGCCTGGCCATTTGTAAATATAATTTCAAAATATTTGAAAAATAAAGGGCACTGATTGTTAGACTACCAGTGTTCGGCCTGAACATGTTGTACATTATTCACCATTTTGCTGGGGGCTGCCTTTATAAAACTAAAAAGAAAAAAAAGAAAAAAAATTACATAACATTTATGGTTTTGAATGACGTCTTTAGCGAAAACAACACTCAAAAGTGGTTCATGGACAAATGAGGGAATGGATCAGACGCCGAAAAGAGAGAGTCAGGAGAACGGATAATTCAAAAACATCGTCAAATAGTTAGAGACACTTCAGTATTTTTGACTTTTAATTTTGATCACTTAAGACACTTCAACATATAGAAATGTTTAGAATAACTTACAAATATTTATTTAAAAAATTTTTACTTTATCAAGCCTTTTTTCAGCAAAATATGTGTGCTTTGAGTTCGTCTGTTTGTTTTAAATCTTCATGGATACAGCGTGTAGTGCGCGAGAGACATGGAACGAGTTAAGAACTCGAGAGAACTTGGGGCATTATAGAGATTTTGCACCATCACGTGCCGGCGCCATAATTTAAAACAAATAAGCTTGAATTGCCTTTGATTAGAAGGCGGAACAAAAAAAAAAAAAAAAAAAAAAAAAAAAGAGAAAACCCTGAGCTCAATGGAATTGAATTATTTTTCATGTGAAACGATTTTATTGCTCCTGCCATCTAAAATGGCTCCCGTCAACTGTCGATGGTGCAAAACCTCTATTTTCCATTTCACTGCCTTGAAAAAATGGATGATATTTTATGATTCAACTTTGTCCTAGAATAGACATAATTTGACGCCTTCTGCATGAGAGTACTGCGAATTTTTCAAACTCTGAGCGTTTCATTGCCATAAAATAACTTTTCTCGTCGTACAAATTCCAGAACCAACCCACTTGTTTCCAAAACTGTAGCTTCTAAAATACTTGGGCCAGTTATTTTTCCAGTCATGTTTTGGCCCTAGTTTTTCATCTCCATTCGGTCAAACTTGACTTTGCCAAGTTGAAGCTTCAATGAATTTCTAGCAAATTCTTCAACCAAAACAGTTTTAATGCACTATAGCTGTAGTTTTATAAACAAAATTAAGGTATCGTTCTGGAATGTGTACGACACGAAACGCTGATTTCTGTTGGCCAGCATTGTTGCTTGAGTTTGCACCAGCTCGTATCTATACGTTATTATAAGGTAATGTTTGGGAGTATATGCAGTAAATAAAATCAATAAGATAATAAAGATACAATAAAAGCATTCATAACATCGTATATATCATGTTTAAACATTCCTTTTCTATCTGTGAATATAAGAAGTGACTTGGTCAAGAATTGAGCGTTTTCCGTGACCTCATAGAAAAATTTCCCAATTATAATTTTGGCTCGCTTCAAATGAGTATTTAGAAGTAAGAAAAGTTTTAATATTTTACTTCATCCTGCATCTGTCCTTGATTCTTTTCATATAGTTTAAAGCTATGTCCGTGTGCGCATGCTCAGTACTAGATATCATCCCATATCAAACACTAGCTATTCAAATTATTTCCAATTTTATTCAATTTTTTCCATTTATTGGGCACTTAATGTTCGAGGAGCTAAAATTACCTTCGTGTAACGTTCATACGCAGATAGCTTGATATTATCGGAAGGACGGTTCTCTCCAAGCTCATGCGCAAGCGAAATTCATATGCTTTATTTTTAAACGAGTGGTGATAACTATCAGAGTACTAGCGCTGACTGCTTCGGTGTTTCTGAATAAAACAGCAGGAACTTGTGGATATCGATAACTTGAATCACCATTGTAGACGACAACTATTTGATTTCCTAATTAGCGTAGGTTATTAATATTCATAAGTTGAAATTATGGGATGTAAGCCGGGACAGGCAGCAAGACGATCGTAATACGTACACCATATGGTATGTCAAGATTATATTTGATTTTCCGTAAGATATAGGCTTTTAATTTGTAACTTTTTATTTCTAGTGAACCTCGTAATTATAAATCTGTCTATTGTGAATGAAATAACTGAAGAACATCAAGATTATCGAGAATTAAATCGCTGATATAATCGACGAGCGTTTTGCGTTGTGTACCCATTACTGAATTAGATGTCCCCACTGAACGAAAGAAGATGTCCGCTACATTATTGTTCACATATGTCATTCACCGACTGATGGACATTTATTAAGCTTGATTCTGCAGTTATCCAGCGTTTATTTCATCTCCGAAGAGTGTTTACAAGAATCGTACGGCTTGTGAATTCCTCGAATTTCCATGTGCAGCGATGGATGATGACACAGGAAGCCCGCCGGCAAGACGCAAGAAGCCCGCTGATCGTGAAAGTTGTGACGGAGTGAGAGAAGAGAGAGCTGAAGCTCTAAGACGCTCAAGATCGGGATATATTGGCCAATTGACAAAGAATTATCGAAATATAAAAGAAGTGATGAAATCAGAGAATTTCAATGATATTGATACCGTTCTGAGGATAAGGCAGAAAATATTGAACACATTTGATAACTTCGAACGGTATTGTCAACAGCACTTAGAATGCTTGAAGGAACAGTTGGATATTGAAGAAGCTGAAGGCATTTACAGTAGAGAGCTAGAAGCTAAAAAGGACATTGAGGGAGAAACTGATGCGTGGACCCACCGAAACAAAAGACCGTTCATTGACTTTGATCTGCCTCTTGTCGAACCCTGCGATTCTAGTAGCCAAGCAGGCTCTAACGAAAGTTCCCAATCACGTACAGCAACGAAGTTAAAGTTGAAAGCGAGGGCAGATCAAGCTGTTGCCGAGCTTAAGATTAGACAGTTGAAGGAAGAGCAAGAATTGCAAGAAAGAATTGAAGAGATGACGATGAAATTGCGGTTAGAGGAGGCAATTCAAGTCAATAAAATAAAACGTCGACACACATTACTAAAAGCTCAACACGAAATGGAACAAAGAAACACTGAACTAAAAATCTATGAAAGGGCCGAACGAGTTGAGCTATACAATTTTTACGACGACGACGACGACGTGTTACCTGGTTCAAACCCCTTTGGCTCCACACCAAGAAGTGCCCCAAAGGAATCGACTAGAGTTGCAGACTTTAGACAGCGCCTCCCTGTGAACCCGTTTGCAACTCCGATAACACCGATCTCCACTAACCCATTCGCAGCCCCGATGGCCCAGACGCCTGGCAGTTCGTTAGCAACACCGACAAGGGGAAGCTCAAGTAACCCGTTTACGACGACAGAATGGCCTGATGTAGTACACAGGAAGCCCAAACCGAAGTTTGTTCATGCTGCACATGCACCGACACCACAGGCATGGCTGGACCTGAACACACCCGAGTTCTACGTCGCTGATTATGATAACCGTCTAAGCGACACTGCCAATAACGATGAACCACCTAAGCCAGCAGTCCATGAGAAGGTCCTCAGTCAACTGATAAAGCAGCAAGAAAGGATCACCAGCGCCATGACCAACGCTTTAATGCTTCCTAAACCAGAGCTATTAACCTTTGATGGAAACCCATTACACTACTGGAGGTTTATTCGCAACTACGAACAGAACATTGAAGCAAAGACTGAGGATAACGGAGAACGATTGAATTATTTACTGCAATATTGTACGGGCAAGGCGAAAGAAGTGATCAAGAACTGTGTAGTATTGGACTCTACCGACGGCTACCTCACAGCACGAACGTTATTGCTTGAAAGATTCGGCGAACCTTATGTCATAGCCACGGCCTACATTGATCTTGTAACTGAGGGACCCCCGCTGAGGGCGTCTGATAGACAAGGCCTGCAAGTTTTCGCCGATAAGTTAAAGGACTGTGAATTAACTCTACGTGCCGTTGGATATTATGACGACTTGAACAATGCTGACAACTTGAAGAAAATAGCAGAACGTTTCCCTGTCCACCTAAAGGCTAGGTGGCTCGAGAAGGCTAGAGTGATACGAAGCGGAGGAGGAAAACCCAGCATAGACCATATGTCCGAATTTTTGTCTGAGAGAGCAAAGGCCGCAAATGATCCTGTTTTCGGACAGATTATGGACTCAAAGGACACGTCCAGGGACAGAATGCGACCCCGAAGTAAACCGTTTCAGAACACGCCAAGGCCGCCAAGAGCTACCACCCTAGCGACACACCAAACAGAAACGCCGAAAGTGACGGCAACAACAAAGGATTCACAATTAGCTTCGAGGGCCGCATATACTTTAAACGACCAGGTAAAGTGTGGTATTTGTGCCCAAGCACATCTTCTCACAAGCTGCGATGAATTTAAGAAGAAGACGCAAGGTGAAAGAATGAAGTTTGTTCGAGACAAAGGGTTATGTGACAACTGCCTTAAGCGAGGACATAGAGCAAAGAATTGCTATCAGAAAAAACAGTGTGAAGTGGATTCCTGTGAGGGAAAACACCACACGTTGCTGCATCCACCGAACAGCTCTAACCTTAATCAACAGCCGAGCCAGGATTCAAGTAACAATACGAACAGTGCTAAAAATTATAATGTCGTCAAGGCTGATAGCGTAAACAGCGTCGATGTTCTTGCCAAGGAGAAAAGAGTATGTCTTCCAATCGTGCCCGTAAAGGTTCGTGGAAAGAAAGGTCAGAGATCTGTTGTCACCTACGCTCTTTTGGACCAAGGATCCGACACGACATTGTGCGAGAAACGCCTAATAGAACAGCTGGGAATCGAAGGCGCCGAACGAACATTCTCGTTGACAACTATCGAAAAGGCAAACGTTCAGCGAAAGGGATTAACCGCGAGTTTGGAAGTTACAGCTCTTGACTCAGACAATGTCGTCGAGATACCGACCGTATGGACAGTCAAAAAATTGCACATCACTACAGAAGGTGCACCCAGAGATGAAGACATTCGTAGGTGGCCACATCTAGCAGAAATACAAATACCTGAAATAGACACTGATGAAGTTACTTTACTCATCGGCAATGATACGCCTGAAGCCTTTTGGGCGTTAGAAGAGAAACGAGGACAACGGAAGGAACCGTATGCGGTCAAGACACTCCTTGGATGGACCATCGTAGGACCGATGACTGAGTCTAGGCATCAACAAAGCTTGAACGCACACTACATATCTTCCCATGGTGATGAGCTTAAGGCTCAAGTTGAAAGATTCTGGAGGACCGATTTCGGAGATGCAGTACTAAGTTCCGAAGAATGCATGTCAGCAGAAGATAAAAGAGCGTTGTCTATCATGCAGGAAAGCACGGTTTTATCTGAGGGTCACTACCAAATGGCCCTGCCGTGGAGAAACAGCAGTTATTGTACATTGAACAATCGACCGATGGCTGAGTTTAGACTTGCAACATTAAAACAAAGATTCCTGAACGATCCTGGACTTTATGAGAAATACAAAGAAGTTATAGATGACCATCTGACTAAGGGCTATGCCCGTCGCCTTCCCAACGAGAATTTTGACCAGAAGAGAGTGTGGTACCTACCCCACCATGCTGTGATTACCCCCAAGAAGCTACGCGTGGTATTCGACTGCGCCGCCAAATGGAAAGGCATGTCATTAAATGACCAACTATTGCAAGGACCTGATCAAACGAACAATCTCGTAGGCGTCCTTACTAGATTTCGCGAAGAGCCCATAGCACTAGCAGCAGATATCGAAGCTATGTTTTTGCAAGTCAAGGTTGAGCCCAAGGACTGTGACATGCTTAGATTCCTTTGGTGGCCTGATGGAGATCTTAGTCAACAGCCAGCAAATTTTCAAATGCTAGTCCACATTTTCGGTGCAACGTCTTCGCCAAGTTGTGCGAATTTTGCACTCAGAAAAACAGCTGACGACAATCAAACCGAATTTAATGATGAGATTGTGAACATCGTGCATAGGAACTTCTATGTGGATGATATGCTGAAGTCGACAAGTACTGTTGAGGGCGCTATACGAACTGCATCTGAAGTGACTGAACTGCTACGACGAGGAGGATTTCGTCTCACAAAGTGGATGAGCAATAGTAAAGAAGTCCTCAAGTCGATACCTGAATCTGAAAGAGCTAAGGCTGTAAAGGAACTAGACTTTGAACGATTTCCGACGGAAAGAGCCTTAGGAGTTGAATGGAATGTCGAGAAAGATTGCATCGGATTTAAGACACAGGTAAAGGAAAGGTCTCTTACAAGACGTGGGATGTTATCCATAACGAGTTCTGGCTATGATCCATTGGGTATCGCTGCTCCATTCGTCCTGTTAGCCAAGCTAATCTTGCAAGAACTTTGTAGACAGCAACTAAAATGGGATGACCCAATCCCTGAACATAACCTCGTTGAGTGGAAGAGATGGCTAGAAGACCTACCAAGACTGTCAAATATGAAGCTACCGAGATGCTTGAAGTCACCTGACCTTGGAGACATCGTCACCTATGAATTGCACCATTTCGCAGATGCTTCCCAGTCAGCTTATGGCACCGTATCGTACCTGCGGATGGTTGACATTAATGGGGAAGTACATTGTTCGTTCCTGAACGGGAAGTCAAGGCTCGCTCCTGTAAAACCAGTGACCATTCCTCGCTTAGAACTATCGGCGGCCGTTGTAGCAGTCAAAATTGATAAGATGTTAACAGCCGAGCTAGATCTGCCGCTGACTGAGTCGACGTTCTGGACTGACTCTACAACAGTGCTTCAATACATCAACAACTTCTCAAGACGATTCAACATCTTCGTGGCACATCGGATTGCTATCATTCACGAATTTTCTACCCCCAAGCAGTGGAGATATGTGAATACCAAAGACAATCCTGCGGATGATGCGTCCAGAGGTTTGACCGCGGAGAAAATTACAGGAGACGAAGGAAGGCGATGGTTGTGCGGCCCTGAGTTTTTATGGAAAGGCCAAGATTCGTGGCCAGCACCAGTTCTCAAGATATCTGAGGTACCAAGTGACGACCCAGAAGTGAAGAGAGAGAGACAGGTCTATATGGCACAGCAAAGGGACTCAAAGAACTTCCTGCAACGAATGTACGAGCATTACTCTGATTGGTATCGCTTAAAGGTGGCCATTGCCTGGATGCTGAGATTCAGAAACTACTTCGTAAACAAGTTAAGAAGTTCAAAGCATGATATTGAAGTTAAGCCTGCTACAAGAGGAAGAATAACTGTGAAAGAGATTCGAGAAGCAGAAGTTGCAATTATCAAGGATGTACAAGGCCAAGGCTTCACAAGGGAAGTGAATATCTTGAGCAAACAGATTGAGAAGTCGAAAGTCAAGGTTTCCACAAGAGAGAAACCCCTACCAAAGGCAAGTTGCATTTTCAAGCTAGCCCCCGTGCTTAAAGGAGGAGTTTTATTAGTTGGAGGCCGCTTAGAGAACGCCCCAATTTCTGATGCAGCCAAACATCCACCAATTCTACCGAAGAACCACCCTGTCTGCGAGCTTGTTATTAGACATTATCACCAACTGTACGGCCACGCTGGAAGAGAACACCTACTGGCCCTTGTAAGACAGCGATATTGGATAGTAAGCGCAAGATCCCTAATTAGACGTGTGCTGACGACATGCTTTGACTGCCGAAGACGTAAGGCCCCGCCTATATCCCAACAGATGGCAAACTTGCCAGTTGACAGGCTCACCCCTGACGAACCACCATTTTCATTTGTTGGAACAGACTTCTTTGGTCCATTCTTAGTGAAAAGAGGTCGGAGCACAGAGAAACGGTACGGATGCATTTTCACTTGTTTAACATCACGAGCCGTACATCTAGAGGTTGCTCATAGCTTGGAAGCAGATTCCTTCATCAATGCGTTGCAGCGGTTCATGAATCGCAGAGGAAGACCCATCGAAATCAGAAGCGACAATGGTACTAGCTATAAGGGTGGTGAGAGAGAGCTACGCAAATCTTTACAAGAATGGAATGTTCAGAAGATCGAGAGTTTCCTAAAACAGAGAGAAATCGTCTGGAAGTTTAATCCCCCAGGAGCCAGCAGCATGGGTGGAATATGGGAGAGAATCATAAGATCTGTAAGGTCCATTTTAAGGGCCCTGTTGAGGGAGCAAGTTACTACAGACGAAGTCCTGTTGACTTTAATGACGCAAGTGGAGGCCATTCTTAACAGTAGGCCGTTGACAACTTGCAGTGATGATCCCAAGGACGACTCCCCTTTAACGCCTAACCATATCCTGTTACTGCGTCCAGGAGCGAGTATGCCTCTAGGTGTATTCACGGCTTCTGATAACTATGGCAGACGTCGATGGAGACAGTGTCAATATCTAGCCAATCTGTTCTGGCGCCGTTGGCTCAAAGAGTACCTACCAACTTTACAATTGAGGCAGAAATGGATCTCCCCACAAAGGAACCTAGCGAAAGGTGATGTTGTTTTGGTGGTGGACGAGACCGTTAAACGGGGCCAGTGGCCTCTGGCATGTGTACTAGAAGTTTACAAGGCAAGGGAGGGACTTGTACGCTCCGCAAGAGTCAAGACGTCTAAGACAGAGTTGGTCCGTCCCATTCACAAATTGTGCTTGCTGGAAGGAGTTGATTAAAGCCTCAAGAATCAAGGAAGCACTGTTAGCGAATTACACAAGAACATTGTTGAGTTAATTGATAATTGTGCTATGAAACCAAATTAATTTGTTATTGTCGTCAGGACAATGATTTAAGAAATGATCCATAAGAAATGCCTCATTTGGGGCCAGTAATGTAGACGACAACTATTTGATTTCCTAATTAGCGTAGGTTATTAATATTCATAAGTTGAAATTATGGGATGTAAGCCGGGACAGGCAGCAAGACGATCGTAATACGTACACCATATGGTATGTCAAGATTATATTTGATTTTCCGTAAGATATAGGCTTTTAATTTGTAACTTTTTATTTCTAGTGAACCTCGTAATTATAAATCTGTCTATTGTGAATGAAATAACTGAAGAACATCAAGATTATCGAGAATTAAATCGCTGATATAATCGACGAGCGTTTTGCGTTGTGTACCCATTACTGAATTAGATGTCCCCACTGAACGAAAGAAGATGTCCGCTACAACCATACTTTAATTTTACATCAGCTCGGTTTTCATTGTTCTTGTCGGTCGAATATATATCGCATATCGCTTTAAAATCTTCCAGAGAATATTTGGGGCTAATGAACTAATTAGATTTGGTGATTAGACATTAGTATGCAAGGGGAATTTGTCATAATAGAGAGTTTTAGATTGCCTTTTTTTCTCCCCGCAAACGGCAAACGTGACCACGTTTTCATAGTTTTCCTGTATTTTACTTTACCTTTTACAAACCTTCTCACCAAAGACAAATACTCTTTTGTTTTTCTACTACTTAGAATTTTTTGCGATTCTTTTTAAGCTATTTAAAATAATTTTTAAATGGTCAACTGACGTTTCACGTTTGTCGTTCACGTAAATCTAAAACTCTCTATATACAGTCAAACGACCTTACGCATGAAAACGTATAGGTCATTATTTAAATTAAATGGATTTTTTTTTGGATTCTTGATTTCAGTATTCGATCCGAACATTCATTAATGAAAACGAATCTTCAATATTCCAAAAAAAAAAAGAAAAAAAAAAAAAACAATCTTTTTTGCGGATATGGAAATGTTCGCGTCCACACGCAGCGTATTCGAATCGTTTTTGAATCGTTTTCACTGTCCACACGTATCCGGAAATTTCTTGATCCGCCCTGATGCACACTAGTGCCTAGTCCCTTTGAAGGATAGTTTTCTTATTGAGCATGCGCAAAGTCGTGTTTAGGTCAGCGTATTCGAAAATTTGCGGATACGACCGTCCACACGAATCCGTATTCGGAGCGTATTCGAAAATTTCCACTCTGGATAACGTTTTCGAAAATTTGCGGATACGGATACAAAACTTTCCGGACACGTGTGGACGCAACCCGTATCCGCAAAAAAAAAAGATATTACGAAGGTTCCATGCGAAAATTTATCCATTCACTTTGTCATTAGAACGTTTGAACAAACACCGTACGATTGGAATTATTTACTCCTATCAAAGATCAGTTTGAGTTCTAAAAAAATTACTTTAAGAGCGATCACGAGATAATTGGTCGATTTAATTCACAAGATTGCAGCTTTGGTACTTTGGTACTTTGTCATGCCAAAGTGACTGAATCCCGGGAGATGGTGATGTTGGTACTAAGGGTGGATTATTGATAGGAGTGTGCAGATGCGATCCAAAACCCTTATTATATCTAAGATAAGAATTCAAAATTCAACAATGTAAACGGAATAACCCTTAAAATTGTTCGGCGTCGAAAAACATCGGTTTAAAAAAAGTCAAAATTCAACATCTTATTCAAGACTTGAAAACGCTAGTTAGGTCTAGCATCTCGATCATTGAGAAATAGCACTTCTTTCGCTCTGCTTGGTTATTTTTTGAATTTAGCCCGTTTTAAGATTTTTTTCCCCACCAGTAAGAAATAAGAGAAGGTTGGAAACTCGAGTCCCAAAAGCGAACCATCACGGGTCTTTGAAACCTCGTACGTCTTCGAATTTTCTTTCCAGCGCCAAATTTTAGCCATGACCCTTCTCTCACATGCCTATAGAACCGAGAAAGGCGCATTAGAGATTAGTCTTCGCGTCTTTAAGCCATGAAATTTGCCTGTATGCGCATACTACCTCGCTTGTTCTGACCCGTACTTGGATCTTGCATCAAGTGAAGTGATTGAATTTAGATTGTGATACTGCATTTCATGCTCTTCTCTCAGAATCTAGCGGAATTCCTCTACCATGGACAAGGATTGGATGTGGTTTCTCGCGGCAGCTGGAATCCATCTTTGGAGGGTGTGTTAAGAAACTTTATCTACCATTATAGATAAGATTTGGCCTTTAGTGTCCCATCTGATAGCATTTTCAGCACACTGGCTCAAAATCGACGTCTCGTTGTTCTTCGACTGGGTCCTGTGGCTCAAGTGGCTTTGAAACAATGGCTCTCCATAGATGCTGATGCTGATTCGGAGCTACCTCTTCCAAAACAGCAGTAATTGCCTGTTTTGTTTTACGCATGTAACGACGTTTTTTTCGCTCATGCAATTTGCATCTTCCCACTGGCTTGTAATAACATGCCTCACTGGACTTATATATAGCTCTGCATTCTAAAAAACGCATTGAACGTTCCAAGAGGTTTTAAGAGTGACTGTCGGTAACGATCAAGCAAAATTCAAAATCCGTGGCAAACTTCGAAAAATCGATTTCGCTCATACTTTGAAGTTAGTTAGGGTAATGTATCCTAAGAATCGCTGTATAGTTGGTTTGATCAAATAACGCTTTATTATGGAGAAAAATGGAATTTTTCAAACACTCCCGAAAACGCCGTTCGCGACAGTAAATTTTGACTCAACTTTCGCGGCTGCTGGACACAAAATAAGCAACACTGGGAATTAAAACAACCCATATTCTTGAAGAACAATCTATTGAGTACGATATGCGTGACTTTGGGATCAATTGTACAATTTTAAGATAACAAAATAATTTTATTCGCTAGACGTGTGTTTAGAGTATCAAAAAGTAGGTCTTACAAAAATATTCATTCTGAATGTGCTTAACCTCTCAGTCGCGTGAAACGTCGCTGGTTGATTATTCAGATGTTGGTCTTTCTAGTGATGTAAAGAAATCTTTGGGCAAATGATTGTGTGTCACGCAGTATGTCTTCAAACTTTGGTCAAATTATTCATTTCTGACCTCTGGCCGCTTTCTATAACAGACAAGATACTAGTGTTTATAAGTAAAATATAAACTCAAAAACAAGCCTAAAACACTTTTATAGCCTTAAGTAATGTAGCTGTTTAAGAATTCTTACCTGGCAAACTCTGAAACCTGGATTTTTATGAATGTTTTTAGACACAACATCGATCTGGTTTCTTTCATTACCGACTCGAACTTGTCAACGGCCGAGTGCCACAGGGAGCCCAACCTTTCTTGTTGTGGTGCAAAACACAGGAAACCCAGATTGATTAAAAAATCGTTTTAATTTGTTTTAATGATGATGCAAACACACACAATAAAAAATTTCACAACTATTCCAGTAACACTTACTGAATTACATGATAATCTATAATATGAATGACTAATAAAGAGGGGGAAAACCTGCAGTAGAACCTTACTAATGGTAACAGTTCTAAATTGATTTTAAAGAAGTTGAACCGTATACACTACATGCAATTTTTCTGCTCGGCATGTCATCATAAATGATCACCGGCCTCTAAGGTTCATAATTAGTACCGAACAAATGTATGTGACAGAGGCACCCACGATTTTATTGGAGTAGATGCAGAACATGAAAATCTTTGGAAAGTTTTTACGCATCCTTCTTCGGAACAGGTGAACAGCGTGTCATCATCGGTATCGCTGTTTTCCTTGCGGGAATCTGTAGTGGTCTTTGGTTTGTATTTCCTACTTTGTCTAGGTATGACAACGCAGAAATCTGGAACCTGGTCATCAGAATACTCCATCTTCCTAAGGGTGGGTAAGGCTAGAGCTGACGATTTCTTCGTTGTTTCAAAATTTTTGCTTTGGATGCAAATTATATTCATCTTGAGTCCTACATATTTTCAAGTACTTTCACCAAAACTAATTAAACCAAGCCCCAATACTCCTCTTTATAGTTCCATTCAGTGATCACGAATAATAGTTTCTAGCCGAGGCTGGAGTTACCGCGCATGATAAACTATAGTTTTGCTATGCGCGGAAACTCCAGCCTCGGCTAGAGACTATTATTCGTGGTCACTGAATGGAACTGTAAAATGGAGTATTAAAGAGTGACTGTCTGTAACCATCGAGCAAGGCGTAAGCCTTGACAATGATGTTATCTTCAAAAAGCGTAACATTGTGGTTTGGAGAGCATACGGCGTTGGAAAAGGAAAAAAGATACCCAACACGAAATTTGAAACAACGAAGAAATCGTCAGCTCTAGCCTTACCCACCCTTAGGAAGATGGAGTATTCTGATGACCAGGTTCCAGATTTCTGCGTTGTCATACCTAGACAAAGTAGGAAATACAAACCAAAGACCACTACAGATTCCCGCAAGGAAAACAGCGATACCGATGATGACACGCTGTTCACCTGTTCCGAAGAAGGATGCGTAAAAACTTTCCAAAGATTTTCATGTTCTGCATCTACTCCAATAGAATCGTGGGTGCCTCTGTCACATACATTTGTTCGGTACTAATTATGAACCTTAGAGGCCGGTGATCATTTATGATGACATGCCGAGCAGAAAAATTGCATGTAGTGTATACGGTTCAACTTCTTTAAAATCAATTTAGAACTGTTACCATTAGTAAGGTTCTACTGCAGGTTTTCCCCCTCTTTATTAGTCATTCATATTATAGATTATCATGTAATTCAGTAAGTGTTACTGGAATAGTTGTGAAATTTTTTATTGTGTGTGTTTGCATCATCATTAAAACAAATTAAAACGATTTTTTAATCAATCTGGGTTTCCTGTGTTTTGCACCACAACAAGAAAGGTTGGGCTCCCTGTGGCACTCGGCCGTTGACAAGTTCGAGTCGGTAATGAAAGAAACCAGATCGATGTTGTGTCTAAAAACATTCATAAAAATCCAGGTTTCAGAGTTTGCCAGGTAAGAATTCTTAAACAGCTACATTATTTAAGGCTATAAAAGTGTTTTAGGCTTGTTTTTGAGTTTATATTTTACTTATAAACACTAGTATCTTGTCTGTTATAGAAAGCGGCCAGAGGTCAGAAATGAGTAATTTGACCAAAGTTTGAAGACATACTGCGTGACACACAATCATTTGCCCAAAGATTTCTTTACATCACTAGAAAGACCAACATCTGAATAATCAACCAGTGACGTTTCACGCGACTGAGAGGTTAAGCACATTCAGAATGAATATTTTTGTAAGACCTACTTTTTGATACTCTAAACACACGTCTAGCGAATAAAATTATTTTGTTATCTTAAAATTGTACAATTGATCCCAAAGTCACGCATATCGTACTCAATAGATTGTTCTTCAAGAATATGGGTTGTTTTAATTCCCAGTGTTGCTTATTTTGTGTCCAGCAGCCGCGAAAGTTGAGTCAAAATTTACTGTCGCGAACGGCGTTTTCGGGAGTGTTTGAAAAATTCCATTTTTCTCCATAATAAAGCGTTATTTGATCAAACCAACTATACAGCGATTCTTAGGATACATTACCCTAACTAACTTCAAAGTATGAGCGAAATCGATTTTTCGAAGTTTGCCACGTTTTGCTCGATGGTTACAGACAGTCACTCTTAATACCTTTTCTACTGGCGTTTTAAACGTTGAGTCAGCAGCATCGAAGTGGAACGTTTCTGGAGTACTTTGAGCTTCTGGATTATTGAAGATGCTGTTTCAGTTTTCATTCTATAAATGAAGAGATAAACGAAAGCAAGCGACACTTAAAAGTGCGCAATAATAAATGTAACGTCAAAAAATCATAAGAACGGGCATTGTGCTTATATAAGTAATTGCAATCAAGAAGCGTAGTCAGTCCTAGACTCTGAGAAGATCAGTCCGCGATTTTTGGGATTGGAATTCACGTCAAATCCACTCCACTGATTGAGAGAAACATTTACTCGAACATGACTTTTCTTTTCCCGACATCAAATAAAATATAATCTATATCGCATTATCGACATTTATAGTGCAAAGATAAATAAACCAAAAGCTAATTTAAGGAGGGAAGGTATATCTCTCTCCCTTACCCCCATGCCACGCCCTTGTGCCACTAATAAAATTACGAGTTACTTTCTATTAGAAACATTTAATCTTAACTCAACAAAGTCATTTTTGCCATTGACAAAAGGATTTCATAGTACAGATGTTACATATTATAAATCACTTGGTTTTAGGCGTTGAAAATGGTTATTTTGCATTATGCATCTCATTAGATATTTGTATAAATGTATAAATGTATACTACAACGTTTATGCAATCGAGTGTATATATATATATATATACACACACAGAACACTTGATTAAAAAATAAAAAATAAAAAAACACAGAAAAACACACATTTAATCACTTGAGAGCTCGTTATTCTTTGAGGGTAGCTAATATGTCTAAAAATGATGAAAGCGGCAAAACACATTTCCCGCAAATTCCAGACACGGTAATTATACCAGATCCAACTTTATTATCTTATTTAGAGTTGTTTTCGCTAAAGACGTCATTAAAACCAATGAATGTTATGTAATTTCGGGTTTGTTTGTTGTTTTTTTTCTTTCGTTTTATTAAGGCAGCGCCCATGATAAGTTCAAGGCAAATGGTAGACAATACCCAATATGTTGGGGCTGTTCGAATACAGTCGCCAACAACAACTTCTAATAATGCTAGGTGTTATTTCGCGCGTAAGCACGGGCATTAGATGTCTCACAGGCTAATAAAACTATACCACACAGGTTATAAAACTGTATGCCACACAGGCTAATAAAACTATACCACACAGGTTATGGAACTGTATGCCACACAGGCTAATAAAACTTTATTATTTAGATATCGATTAAATACCAGGTTTTCTCTAGTGTCGAAAACTTGATATATTTCACTAGTGGAAGAGAGATATCAATTGAACATTCGAAGATAAAATTCGTATCTCCGCGCGCCCGTGTAATATCCTCTATATAACACACAGCTTATGAAGCTGTATGCCACACCGGCTAATAAAACTATACCACACAGGTTATGAAACTGTATGCCACACAGGCTAATAAAACGATACCACACAGGTTATAAAACTGTATGCCACACTGGCTAATAAAACTATGCCACACGGGTTATAAAACTGAATGCCACACTGGCTAATAAAACTATGAAAAAAAAATTGTGACTGAAAACCATACTCAGTATTTTAGTTTGTTAGCCAATTTTAGGTATGAAAAGCAATACTATGTTTGCCATACTTGCAAAAAAAAAAAAAAAAAAAAAAAAAAAAAAAAACATCTGAGCGAAATGCATCAACAATGCGAGTAATATGACTCTTTTAGTTAAAATTAGTTTATTACCCATTTCCCTCACTTCCTGCGAAAAACTGCAAGATACATACACATGCAACACCGTTTCAGCTATTTTTTTACCATACTCTACTGGCATTTTATTCAAGATATTCAGAAGCATATATAAAAATACTTCATAAGCCATAGTAATTCTTAATTTGCCTGGTATAATATGGTTGCTACAGACTTATGTTTATTTTAGGTTTCCTTTATTATCATAAACATCGCTCATGAGAGTGCTCTTCCTATGAGACGTTTCTACGTTTCTTTTATTTGAAATGAATGGTAGCAGTAGCGACTTTATTTATCCTTATTCGATCGTTTCAAACACCCGTAAACTGCACAAAAAATGACTATTTTCGGTTGTTAAGGCGGTTGTCATGGAGGGCGAAACCGGTTTATACTCTTTAATGAGAGATCCCATTTCATTTTCCTTGATTAGTTCAGAACTCGTTATCTTTGAAAGGGATTAAAGAGATCTAATACTTATAGAAAAAATAAGGCTTATTTATTAATTTATTTTTTTGATCAAACAACAACGTTCTATGTGGAACACGCGGTTAATATTATGAAACCTATTAACGTCTAGTAAATAAATTCCATTTTGATGTTACGTAATCTGGCCGCTACGATATTTAAATTGGCAATTTAGAAAACTTAAGTGAGACTCCCTTCATTAACACAATACTTTTTCGAAAAAAAATTCTATAAATCTAATTTATATCCTAATTTAAACATAAATATGAACTGGTGCACGATCAACCGATCGTGTGGTCCTTAATAATATTATCTGATTTGATTTCCAAAAAAATCAATTGGATCATCCAACAACGGAAAATAAGCAAATACTTTACAATTCTACATTTTACAAAACCTGGACCTTGAGCCCCGTTGCTGGTTGTATCGTCGTGTACGAGAATTGTCAGGGGAATTCTATTCAAATTCATATTTCAAGTAATCGGCTAGTAATCGTACCCTACGATAGCATAAATTAAACTATAATAAATATTTATGTACACATGCTGATGATACATCGTTTAAATATGACTAAAAAATGAGACCACCCAACCGAATTCGCTTCGAGGTCTAGGGGTTAGGTTTAGGATTAGGTTTGAGGTTAGGGTTGGCATTGTAGTAGTTCTTTGGTGGCGAAGGTACCGATTTCGATTCTTGGTGTCTTCACTTAATTTTTTTTCTAAGTGAGGAGAACCAAAATGTCTAAGTCCCACTCGTGTGTTCGGAAACCTATGACGTACTTCGTTAGTCCGTACACCACGATAGTACCCCGTTGCTCTTTGTCAACACGACAATGCGCTCATCAAAGGGAACATAAGCAAAGCAGTTTCAAATATATCCGGCCTGAAGTCTGAAGTCTGAAAATATAAATCAGTGAATGAGAGTGAAGTCATTGGAGCTAGCCCATAGCTAAAGATTGATTTATAAGGACCATAATCCATATATAGTCAACCTTGACTATAAGTTAGAGAGTTGAATTCTGTTGATAATTTGAACCTATTGCGTTGCCCCCGAGATTGAGCTGCATTCCAAATTGATGCAAGGGGTCTATTGTATTATTCTAGAATCATCATTGCCTCCATTCGTGCAATTATAAACTTATGTTGGCTAAGTTGCTCAGTTGTTTCAAAAACTCTTGCGAAAACAGCTCTCCTAAATACTAATTGTCTCTGACGAATGCTGATTGATTTTCTTTTCATATTAGAAATCATTAAAGTCCACTTTGAAAAAGACACATTAATAAAAGAAGTTATGTTTTTTTCAAAAGTAGGCAGCCGCTTTAAAAATAATTCAGAAAAAAGGTAAAAAGAAAAAAAGAAAAGAAAAGAAAAAAAAAGAATAAATAAATAAATCTATTAATGTAGTGTATAACGAAAGGGTTCCGTCTTTTGGATGGACTACGACAACCAAGAATGACGGTACTAGTCCTCTTGCTGACAGGCCTAATATTCGGCCTGGATGTACAACAGACTTTATGTAAGAAAAAAATTAAGACTTATTGCAAGTAATACTGTATTTTGTAACTGAGAAATATATAAAGCGCGCGCGTGTCTCTGTGCTGTGATCTAAACACACTGGGAGCTGTAGCTAGAACGGGAGAAGAAAGCTTGTGTGCATGAGGCGTAGCCGAGTGTTATTTTTTTTCTTTTCTATTGCTATTTACCCTGGGTCCCTTGTTGTTCACGTTGTTCACGCTTGTTGTTGGCGACTCGACAAAAGCCGTTCTGCCATCTAGGGTAAGTGCTCTACATCTCCCAGAATATTTATATCACAATACCGAGATAAAAGGAGCCATTTAACAAAGCTTTTATAAAATAGCTTTTGGACAACTTTGAGCGAGCTTGTAGCACACCAATCAGTGCGCGTTATATTTCAAATATTTGAACATTATATTTACAAATGGTTACGTTTTCAAGTTGCTTAACTGTAAAATCAGTTGCGGTCCCATCTCCCCACACTTCATCATCATTAGTTAAATAATCGGAGTGACGCAAACCAAACACTGATGTCATGTTCGCGTGTACTTGTTCAAACTCATATACATTAATCAAATGATAATATTTTTTTTCTTAGGTTGCCCAGAAAGCTGCATATGCAAGATTGATGACCTAAAAATTACTGTCCAAAAAGTTTTGAAAGCAGAATGTAAAGGGTTGTCATATGTGCCTAAAATACCACCAAATGCAACTTTGCTGTAAGTCAATACAGTTAATTTTACCTTACATTATCATACTGTCCACTTCAGTTTTACGTTTTTGAAAATGACTATGGACTATGGGAAGTACGGCAAATTTTAAACTGGTTTGAAATCCCGGAGAGGGGATGGGGGCGTGTGTGTGGGGGGGGGGGTTGTCCAATTAGGGAAGGACGGGATGCTTCTCGTACCTTTTAGGAGACCCGACCTTCACTTCGGTAACTCAAAGGGGTTCACAAATTGAAAAAGCCTTCCAGAGAGTATGCCAGCAGACATCTTAAGGTGTTTCTGAGGCAATTAGATACCTGTTATTATATAATGACATGCAGTCAGAATGGCAACTGTAATGCGTTATTTTTGGTTCATTATCTAACTTCTTTCATATAGATGAAAGATAAATGCTACTATTTAAGGATAAAAAATTATTAGTTTACAGGCCCAACTGGACAGGACTTGCTTATCTCTTAGGGACCAATTTTTTTCTTTAATATTTCGAACGAGCTTCATCATTACATATTGGGTTTTAAATCTCGCCATACGATCTCAAAAGTATAGTAAACTGAAACTTGTAAAAGCTTGTTATTCAGTAGATATTCATCCAAACATACTCAAATTTGACAATTATAATACAAATATTAATATGATCTTTTTTGCGATGGGGATCATTTATCAATTATATTAATTCTTTCACTCGGTCCCAGTCCCTTCTTTAATTCCAGAAAGGCTAATTGTAATCTATTTCATAATGCTCGCATTCATGCCCAGTTGAATTAAGTATGGGAAAAAATCTCTCTTCGCGTCTACCTAACTTTACCTGGTACTATTTAGCACCTGAAACCAAGCCTTACGCTAAAACCTCTAAATATATCTATAAACCCATACTCAATCCCCAATTCTTACTTCCCACTCTTAGTATTTAACCATTTGTCAGCGAAACAACACTAGTTATAAAGAATTTCAACCAAAATCACACTTTCAAGAAGGCTGTGAGCGTTTCATAGGATGTTCACTTTCTCTGCTAGTTTTTCATGGGCTGTCATGTCTCTGCTAACCTCGACGGGGTTCCCACAGAAATCCAACCACTTGATTGGATTAGAAATTCGAGTTTTAGAGTGCGATATCATGGTGTTATCAAATTCTTTATTCACTTCCCATGACCAGGTAATGGACTGTACATATCAAGAGAAGACAAACACAGTATCAGAATCTCTAACGCTGGTGGGCCCCGCCGAAGTTATCAGAAAACATGACAGCCTTGACTCACGATACACGAGGGGGTTGATTTAGGAACCCTTTTTCAAAGCCATCAAGATCTCTGTAACTTCCTGCTATATTCATGAAACCACTCAAAAGACCCGAATCCGATAGAATACAACTACTGCATTCTGCTTGGATCCAATTATTCCGATAAGAATTCACTCATCCTGCCACAGTATTCACAATACTGCTAACAATGCATACATTCTGCCTGGATCCAATTATTCCGATGAGAATTCACTCATCCTGCCACAGTATTCACAATACTGCTAACAATGCATGCATTCTGCCTGGATCCAATTATTCCGATGAGAATTCACTCATCCTGCCACAGTATTCACAATACTGCTAACAATGCATGCATTCTGCCTGGATCCAATTATTCCGATGAGAATTCACTCATCCTGCCACAGTATTCACAATACTGCTAACAATGCATGCATTCTGCCTGGATCACCACATCACCACATCACCACATCACCACATCACCACATCACCACATCACCACATCACCACATCACCACATCACCACATCACCACATCACCACATCACCACATCACCACATCACCACATCACCACATCACCACATCACTATCGTAACTATTACACAACACACGTCATACAAACAACTAAATAAGTCTACATTTTCCTTCGATATGAAATTAATGCCCTATTTCACGTTGAAACTTTCAGCTGAAGCTTGTCTAGAACGGCTTGCAAGACAATTTCACGGGGACAAGTGTAACTTTGCCTTCGGCAAATAATTGTTAAATAATAAAACTTCTAGCAATACTTACAATATATTGTTGTTGGTTTTTTTAGCTATGATAACTTTCAAGTGCCAGACACGATGAATGTTCACGGGATATACGACACTAGCGCTCACATGACCGTATTCACATCAAGGTCTGAATACCAGAAGTATTTACAGCGAGAGGCAGGAGTATCCAGGGTCTTTTTTGGGTTTTTACGCTGGTGTCAAGAAGGCGTGGGGCAGTTCTGCTAGTGGTGCTAAACAAACCAATCTTGCAGTTTTTGATATCGATGTTGACAGGTAGTGGCTTTTTTCCTATGCCTTTAAAGCTTTGTTTTTCTCTCCTTGTTATTTTACTTGAAGTTTTTCTCCAATTATACCCATGTCCCTGCTTTTTCTTGTAGAAATTGGAAATTTGCCAAAGACTTCTTTTAGTTTCTTTTAGTAAGAATAGTGTGAATAATTTATTTTTTTAGATACGAGATCTTCAAGGACGAGGTTAAGCCACAGGATCTGAGCAGGAGCTTTCTGAGAGAGTTTGTTAACCTACCAAACTCTTATTTTGGTCCTGGAGACCCAGCTAAATTCCGTAAGTCGCTGCTGGTTCCATTCATATCACGAGTTATAAAGACAACTTTAGAGTGATTCACCATTTTACATACATTGGTTCCCTGGTCAAAAACAAAGCGCTCAAGCGAAGTGCCAAGGTACTTTCAAAGGATTATTTAAATTTGAACCTTTTTGCGACCTCGACTGAATGCTTTGTGTTTGGTGTGTGGAAAATAGTGAATAGGACTGATTGGAACTAATTAGCATATCAAATAATTAAAGTCCGTTCCATCTATATCGTATTTTGTTTTCTAACAATTAACTTGGAAATTTCGAAATACCAAATAAAACATTTGTATATTAATGTTAAGAACAGACGTGCTGTATCACTTGACTGGTTTGGGTATTTCGATCGTTTAGTATTGGGATTGAAAGTTCGAAAATAAAAAATAAAAAGGAAGATTTGCAAGACTATATAATATAATAATTCCGGTCATAGTAAAAGGCAATTCGTTAACTGTGTTCTGGAGTTTTATTGGGTGGACGGCTTAATGCCTAACGGGTTTTGCAACCCAATCGATAAGGCAGCCGGTATATCGAATCATAAAGTAGAAGTTATTTTTTGTTGAGGGAGGAATTAAAAATCGGAAAAGCCAGAGACAAACCCTCGAAGCACAGGAGAGAAGCAACAAACAACTCTACTCACATACCACACCGATCCCACCATGGCTGAAATAAGGGTAGCATTGGTGAGAGGCAGCGCATTAGTAGCGAATGCCACCTGAGCTTTCCAGGGATATATGTGATGTGATATGAAAAAAGAGAAAATTATTAACAATTTATCATGATACTTTATTTTTGCCAGAGGACTTCATTCTTCGATGGGGAACTCACTACATCAAGTCTGCCAGATTTGGCGGTCAGCTGGAACTACGAAAAACACAATTAGCAAGTAGGACTGCTAGCAAGGAACAATTCGCCGAAGAGAGTGAGGTTGAGTTCAAAAGTCTATTTTGGAGTGCAGGATCAAGATCTAGTACCAAATCTGGTAGCTCGTCCCAATCAGACAGAAATACATGTCTACATCATTAACTGTGCAAGGAGGAAGTCAGAGAGTAGCGGCAGCGATCACTGACATGTATTCACCTACATTCAAGACTGAATTCACGGTAAATAACACATACCTACTATCATCTGCCTTGAATTCATCCTAAAATCAAGTGTTTATTTACAAATTGAAAGAAAATATTTATATGAAAGGTGCTGAAATGTTAAGGAACGAATGTGATGAACAAGAATTATGTATTTAATTCACCGGTACAAGGAGGCTTTAAAACGTTTTTCACTGCTTGACTGCATGTTTCGTGTCCTTTGACTGTAAATGCATTTTTCTCGTTGTTGGTTTAGGAATGGCTAGAGAGCATACCCACGTATCCCAAAGCCTTTAAGTTTCTCATGGGATCTATCACCGATCTGGTGGATTTTCGTGCCAACGATTTGTTTCCTGATGAAACGATAGACTTGGGATGTGAAAAAAATGGAAAGAATCTCAATCAAGAAGAGGATTCCGAAAAAAGTTACTACATTCAAGACGGGAAGCGTTTCTACTGTGAGTTTGCCAGTCGAACCGAGATGGACGTTTTGTTAAAACGCAAACGTGCGAGTCTTAAGAGAGCGATTGAAGTCTACATGGAAGAGGTAAACTACTCATTTATACTGAGTTAAACAACAATTGCCCGATAAAGCCTGTAAAATTTCTAAATTATGCATTTTGTTGAAAATAATTATGTCATTATCAATTATTATCAAACAAATCTAAACGAGGCTAGTCGACCTATACAAGAACGTCTGCAGTGCAAAAAAACCACAGCGGGATTTATTGAGTGAGAGAAGGCACTACAAAGCGATACTTTTTTTTATTCCAAGGGTCCCATGTCTATATCAGATGTCAGTCTTCCTGCTGGAAAAGCTGGATGCCAAGGATATAAATCAGTTATTAGGCCTTCTTGGACTGATATGACAACGAACCGCAAACCCTTCAACGTGAATTTCGACATGTTAAGAGATCTGAAGGGGAATCCTGACGATGGGCTTGACATCCCAAGATCTATGTCAAGAACTGTCCAATACAGGTATGAGTAGACAGTATGAAATTTAATGGTGCGGCATTTGTGCAATTGTTTCTGTGCCTTCTACCACAGGGAACCTAACACTTTTTTTAAATTAGATGAGGCCTTTTATGAGTTTCCTTCTGCATTGATATCTGTACTTAATTTAGCTGTTCATTG
Source organism: Actinia tenebrosa (assembly GCF_029948245.1). Taxonomy (NCBI): domain Eukaryota; kingdom Metazoa; phylum Cnidaria; class Anthozoa; order Actiniaria; family Actiniidae; genus Actinia; species Actinia tenebrosa. The sequence goes on along the minus strand of NW_028292572.1, from coordinate 3,766,851 downwards.
GTTTCCCGTGATTTGAGTTTAGGCAAGCTGTAATACTATCTAGTTTTAAAACTAATGGCTTGATAACAGAGCGAGCGCCAACCAGGCCGAAGGTGGACGCGATCAGCGGAACCACGGTCGTTTTTAACGTGGCTGACTACTTTAGAAAAAAACAAACTGAAAATTGAACACTGAAATTCCTTTAACCTGAAATTTAATGCTGATTCCAAATATGAAAAAAGAAAAGAAAATGGGGTGTCCCAAGCCTGTTTTCGAGAAAATCAGCATTTAATGGAAAAAATTAAGATTCGTACGATAATAGTTATTTGCAGACTCTAAGATTGCCCGAATGACGGCTAAGGTATCATTCTACAATGATTCATCATATTTTATCCATTTAGCCTCTCGAAAACTCTCATAAAAACGTACAGAAATCCCTACAAAAATCTATTTTTCTATGTGTTAGAAAAAAAGAACATTTTTTTCTAAAAAATGATATAACCTTTTTTTCAGGAGTTTTTCGAAAAAGCGCATAAAGTATAGAGTCCCGTGCAAAATTTGAGGGTTTTGCTCTCTTGAAGTTCAAAACGTGTATGGTTCTTGATTAAAATAGTGAAGACTGTTCAGCGGGTTTTGAGCGCGCTAACATCGTGTGCTCAAATCGAACGTTGAAAAGTATTGAGCCACCATAAGATAAATTGGTATCCCATCGAGTTGATTTCTCATGGCTTGATTACGTCATTTCCGTCGATGCGTCCCTCCGTACCTACGACTGTGTCATACAACAGGGCTCCATCTTTATTTAAAAGAAAAAAATCGCAAATGCACAGCAAACATCGCTTCGGGACAAATTTAAAGCAAAGAACAACAGCTAGCAGTAGCCAAGATTTTTCAATAACTAATCTTCGAAAATTCACTGCAGGTGGTCTTTAGCGAACATTCAGATATTTTCACCATTCTAGAAAACCTTTTGTTCACCTCCGATTTTCAAGTAAAAAAATACTTTCTCTCAATATATTTTTTAATATTTTAATAGATAATCTAATTTTATGTTGAATGTAATATAATAATTACACCAAATATTCGCCATTTATTTAGCTTTTCCAGATATTATAATTCACACAAAAAGAGTTTGTATCCGTGTTGTTGAATGACATATTCTTTTATAACCGAAGGAAATGTTCTTTTATAATGCTGCCACTTCAGATACACACATTAAAAGATATATATTTATATACAGAGACAGGCATTTATGGTTTATTTTTCGTGTTTTAACAGCGAAGGTAAATGGTACAGCTGCAGACGAAAATGGTGACTTTCATCTCTATGATGGTTTTAGTAACGGTGGTAGCGGTAACGTTGGTAACAAGAAAATATCCATATTTGGTCTTGTCCTGAATTATAACGAGAACGACGGTAGTCTTGTACTAAGCAGCGCAGATTATCAAGAATCAAAAGGGTACTTTCCAGGACTGAGTGTGCACTTGAAGGGTAGACCACTTGCACTCTCTGAATGGCCGGCCAAAGAAGTTTTCCAAAGGAACGTAAAAACTGAAAATAAGAACCCAATAGGACATTTACCCTGTAACATTCACTGGTCCAACGGGCTTAGATTTGATCCGAGTGATACTGGTGGCAAGTGTCTTCATTTTACAGCTTCTTCCAAAGGTACTTTGTATGCTGTTTTCTCGGCGGTTCCCAGTAACAAGGACACGTGGTATTACGTTGAAATTTCACCATTTGGAGTTGGTATCTACAAGGTATGCAGTTAGTATTGCCGATACTTTAATGTTCATAATGTATAAATTGTTTATTTGCAATGTTGTTTGGACTACTCAAGGTTTTGTCTAGTCTCCTACGCAGCCGATATATGTGTCGTCACGCACCGCCAACTCCTCTAATAGGTAGCTACTGAGGAGAGTAAGCGTTGCATGACGAACAATAATAGCGGCTGACAAAACATACTTAATCAAACCACTTATTTCGCTGGTTTACTAAACATATGAAGTTCGTTGGTAATGAGAGTGGAATGTTCACGGAGAAACGTTTTACTGGGATTATCGGTTATGAAAAAAGGCCGTTCTTTGATCCATTTAATTAAAGAAATAAAAATAAAGATTAGAAATCCCCAACTTTAACGTCTAAAACCTCCGAGTTTTTATTTCAGTCGCAACAACTCAAGGTGTCTACAGTTAAAACCAATGCTGTAGCACTAGGAGATGAGTTTTTGTATCAATCGTACTTTGTCTGTGTTACTGAGTCATCAACAAGTACAGTCATTGAGTATGGCAAATCCCAGGGCACGACGGACAGCGGTGATGTCTACTTGTCCATGCTTGATCACGATCAACCGATTCATGCTCGCTTTTATTCCTTTGGTAATGGAGAAGATCAAGCACAAATTGTTGATTCTCATGTGATATCGCGTAAATTGACCACGACAGATTGTAAAGGAGATACTTATCGAGATAACGAGGAGCCAAATTGTGTACAGAAATGTCACCCAGCTTGTGATCCACTGGCAGGTAAGTAAACTATGTTCTTGGAATTTTGTATTATATCACTTTTACTCTAAATCAAATATGCCCTCAAAGTTAAGAAGTGTTTATTGAAAAGCATCTCTTAGTCTAGAAAACTGTAACCTATATAACTAAGAAAGCGATCTCCAAAATCATGAAACAATAGCTGTTATTACAATTGAGCACCCAAAGAGATAAGTTTTAGATTTAAGAATCATACAAGTGAGGCTATCAGGCCAATACATTGTTTGTTTTCTTATTTACATGTCATTTGCATATATTCATAATAACTGTTATTCAACTTTTTTTCAGGATGCAAATCTAATTCCCAAGGTGAACCAAAGGCATCAGAATGTAACGAGTGTCGTTATGCCAAAAATGAAAATGGTGACTGCGTGAATCAGTGTGCGGCAGGAGAGATACCGAATAAGGATAAATATTGCACAGGTGAGTATCAAACAATTAATGCACGAAACACGCTACTGCACGGTTTACAAACTGTTTTGTTTTTCTTTTGATTTGCGTGTCGCTTTATATTTTTCTTCATTAGTTAGATAACTGCAGGTAGAGGCTGGTTTAGGAGATGGACTTGGAGGATAGCCAACCCTCTCTTTCAGAGAACAAAAACAAAAACAATTTTAAATATAACACCATTTTGTTTTATATGTACTTTTATCATAGTGATACAATAAACCACCTTCAAACAACCCCTTCATCCCTCCTTAAAATATCCTGGATTCCTAATACCGCCGCTGCTGTAATACATTGTCCTTCTTTCTATCTGTTATCTGTTTAGTCGCTTTTGTGATGTCAAGAAGCTGCATGACGCCGACTACTTATGCACGCTAGCACCGCGGTCAAACGCAATGCGCCTGCTCAGTTTATTTATTGTCGTTCCCGTGAATTATTGGCTTTTACTAAATGTTCTTGCAGTAAAAGGAATTGAAGACTTCCATCATTTGCTCTTTTTTTTTTTTTTTTTTTTTTTTTTTGTTGAAAAAATTACAAGACAGATACAGCAAAGCTTGGTTTGAAATTTTGAAAACGTTGAAAGCTATAAGCGTTCGAAGACCACTTTGGCGAGAAATGTCCTTTCTGAAACAAAGTTGGCAGGCACTATTATGCAAAATTAGGTTTATTTAAAATAAATGCCAATTATTATATTGTCTTTTGTAAAATATGATGTATAATATCTTTCCATTGAGAAATGTAGGTCTCTAAAGCTAGAGAAAAGATGAAAAGGGTTTCTATGCTACCTGAAACTGTTTATTTACAATATATCCTTTGCCAGAACAAACAAATACCAGAAAGAGAAATGCTTGTTGATCAATTTGCATAATTTTTTAGAATTTAATTGTGAAATTGTGACACCCCTTTTGAGTGTATACGTATTTGTTTTAATTTTTAATACGGTTTCATATTCTTTCGACTAGCTAATTGTATTTTCTTTATGATTGAACTTTACGAATCTTTCAGTTTCATTTGATTTGAGCTCCAAGCAGTCTACCACGCGTGATGACACCAAAGTCGTTGGTTTCCCGACGTTGAACCAATTTTCCATTTGTTTCTGGGTTAAATTCGTCAATGTTGTACCACGCTATGGATATTATATTTTGGACTATTATAACAAAGGCTCAGAAGAAAATCTAATAACTATAAAAGTTGAGGCAGAACAAACTAAAATGACTGTTTATTTTTACTTGAGAGAGAAAAGGTGAGTATAGCTTGATTTTCTTTGGGTTGGGCTTTTGTTTACTTTTTGAGAAACAGGGTATAGATATTAACGTATGATGATAGCACTTAAAAATAAAAAATTGGTACTTATGGTGCTTATGAATAAAAATTATATTAGATAACTATGAAGAAGGGTTCATTATATAACTTCGAGGTTATAAATTTATGTTAACTATATTTCAAACTTGCTACAGAACTACAATTATGTTTGTTACTAATTGCAAAGTGAATTCCAGAAGCTATTGCCTGTGTAGGTAAACGCACGCTGCCCCCACCCCCCTAAACATTTGAATAAATGAATCGCAATAACTTTATTGGTTTTAGCTCTAGTGTTCAACTTGGGTGTATTCTTGAATTTATCTATAAAATGTTGAGGAGCTAAGGCTTTAAAGCATTAGAATAGCTCAAGAATATTTTGCTCTTTCGTCGATGGGAAGCCAGTTCAGTTTAATAATTGTTTTAGTTTAAATTTAGACTTGAATATAAGATAAAAGGCGAAATTCAGGAATTAAGAAATAAAAAAAACCCAAAACATTTCCACTTTTATGACTTTACTTTCACTCACAACCAACTAATATCGTCTCATCATCATCACATGATCAATTACAGCGCGCCAAACTCTTTTATTATTGATTTAAAACTTTCGTTATAGATCAAAACGTGTCTTTTCTCTTAGCATGCAACCTTATGTTTCTTTTCTATTTTCTCTTGTTTAATCACGTTATTGATTTGTATTTTATCTACTCTCCAGTAATGCTATGAAAGGCACTGGCGCGGCGTTCAACAAAGATGATAAATGGCACCATTTCTGCGTTGTTCGAGATAGCAACTCAGGTGAAACCAATATATTTGCTGATGGCGTCAACCCACGTAAGAACCCAAAAAATAATTATATGCTACCAAGAAAAGTTCCTTTGGCAGGAGGAACGATGCATTTCGGAGGATTCAGATCTAACTTTTTTCCAGGAATGATATCAGATCTGAATATCTGGGATAGAATGGTGACCAATGAAGAGATTACTAAGATGGCTCAATCGTGTGACGGTGGTAATCGAGGGAATGTGAAAGATTGGGGTGATATCAAAGATGAGTTGACACTCAGTAAATTCACGGTCATTACGCCTTCCAAGTGTAAAAAGTCAGAATAGGGCCATGTTGAGATTCTACTGTTGTATATCAACACACACACACACAAATGCAAAATTGATATCAAACTAACCGTTGATAAATTTCCAAATTTCCTCTAATAAAAAAAATTGTCATTGAAACAGCTCTGGAAAAACTTTTTTTGTGTAGTAAAAAATAAGTATGTTCCACTGATACTCATAGTACAAAAACTTAGATAGCTAATTATTAACTGTGGCTTGTGAAACATTGGTGTGCCAACTCAAATTTGTCATAAAAGATCGGATAATGAGTTTTACGGATACAGGAAATCCAGGAAGTTGTTGGAAGGCATCAACATTTAAGGTAAAGCAGCATTAAGCTCTCTAATTTTATCGCTAATAACAGGAGTATGGGGTACAAATGTCAACATAAGAAGCCTAGAGCAGGCGTGTCAATAAATGCAGATTGAATTTGCATATGGCGGCGTATTCGAAAACTTTCCGTTGTAGATTATTCATATATTTTCACTGCATGATCACGGCATTAACACGTCTCAGTAGTTAAGTGTTGGGATAAGATCCACTTTATCGCCTGCAGTATACCCATACCACCCTATATACCCAATGCTCATAACCCATAAACTCCGCCCATATCAAATGCGCAGAATCCCCTGCAAGTTATTTCTCCTTTTTCTGCCAGAATGAATTAACCAGTTAGCAAGCAACTGTATGCCAATTCAGTATTGGCATATAAGTAGCCTTTCTAGGGCACAACCACAATTAAGGATTAGGGGCCAAACGAGGATGTGGCACAAGCACATTGTACTGTCTATAAAACTGAGTTAGGGAACCAAAAGTCAGGGGACCCATTCCTTCGTTTACCCGAGCTCTGAACTAGGTCCAGAATAGTACCCTTAGCTAACACCCCTTCCCCCTTCCCCACCAGGTCAACGAAGAAAAGTGTGTGTGCTCAAGGAGTGTTGGGTTATTCCCTTGATTTTTGTGGTTCTAGTCTGAAAACTTCTAATCATATTACTGCTGCCTCGACTGTTTCGGGCAAAGGCGCTCTTGACAGGGTGTCAGCTAGGCAGAGTTCCTCTTATACGTTAACATGTAGCGTTGTCATTGAAGTCTCATCAAAATTAGCCAAGGTGGTGCTTTGTTGAGTGGTTTTTTTTTTTTTTTTTTTTTTTTTTTTTTTACGCTTTGTGGAATTGCTGGTTAATTTTACTAGGAATACGAGGCAACTACAGAAAATCCAATACTACATCAGGTTTTAGGACCAATTTAAAAGCCACATGCATTCGCTGTGATTTTTAGAGCAAATTTTATGAAAGAAATCGTATCTTTAGCGAATGCGAATGCGAAGACCCCGAAACTTGGCAACATACTAGGTAAGATATAGTTTTTTTGTTTTTATGCAAAATGTCTTAGAAGAATGGAATTAAACCCATTAGATGTTCAAAAATGGCAGCTTTATTAAACTATATATATTTTTAATATTTTTAAAAATTAAGAAATTACTAAGGAATACCTTCTCCATTTTTCATACGATAAATCAATTCATTTCAATTTCAGTTTATTTACACTGTTTTTTCAATTTTAAATAATAGAATTACAAGAATATATATAGTTGAATAACATCTAAAATTTTTAATATAATAAACAATATAATAGGTGTAAGTGTACGACAGCCAAAGGAGCTAAGCTTTCTAGTTGGCTGTCGTAATTTTCATTTAGGGTCAAAAAAAGAAAAAGAAAAAGACTACAATACCAAAGACTATAATATTAAATTCAACAGTATAAATTTTCCTCTATAGCAAAAAAGGATATAAATTAAATAATTAAATATAGATATATATATTGTTATTGCTAACTGAGTAAGAATTCCTTATATACATCTATCGTAGATTGATAAGTTATACACCGTAGTGAAATAGGAACTGACGTTTCGGACGTTAGTCCTTCGTCGGAGTCAATAGTTTTTTCCATTTAGTGGTTACCTTTTTTTTAAATACATGAAAAAATAAATAAAAAGTAAGAGAGGATGTCAGCAAAAATCGAACATAGGGCGGCAACGGTCGAAAAATCGAATTCGTTCATTCTTTGGTGTTAGGAAGACCTTGAGGCAATAAAAAATAAATAAAAAATAAGCCAAAAACAACAAAGTCAGAAATAGAATGATCGGGAGAATTAGTTTCCCGCCATTTTAATTCTCCCGATCATTCTATATCTGACTTTGTTGTTTTTGGCTTATCTTTATTTACCGGCGGCAACCATTGTCGCAAAACTAAAGAAATGAGGTACTAGATAGATGTGGCAGTGCGCCGTGTGGGATCTAAGGCTCGTAATTTACTTATTACGCATGTTCTTAAAGAAATGAGGCTTATTCACACCTTAGGTACGCACAACCCTGTTGGCATGAACGAGCGCTTCACCTTTAATTAGTCTATTGTTACTTTTAATCCTCTTGTTTTCTTTTGTTTTTCCGCTTACTTATCTCTCATCGGTTACTCACCTTCCACGTTCCCCATATATACACATCTCCACCTCCATCACTTTACATTTACTCCTACGAAGGACTAACTTGTCAGATATTTGCCATTTTCTCAAGAATGCTCTTAAAAACATGTAGTTATAAATTTGGAATTGAATAAAAGATTAAAGAAGCGCCAAAAGAAAAAACGCAGACACACTTTGGTAGAACAACATACGTGTAATAAGATGCAAAAAAAAATTTGATCCGTTTACGCTAACCAGAGGGAGAACAAACATCTCGCGTCGAACCATAGCGTTTGCAATCAATGCCCGATTTATCCAAAATGAATTATTTTTGTCCAAAAGTAAAATCGAATATGCAATATTTGAACTTTAAGCTGTTAGAAAGTGTATACTTTATGGGGAAATTTATATAAACTAAACGCGCTATGAGCGTTCAAAAAACCCGACCCGATTGTGTTCTATGTATCCGGTTAAACGGTTCCAAAACTAAGCAGATGCTCATAACAACACAGCAAATGTCAACAGCTCATGGTCTCAAGGATCTGGCGCCTAATGTTGCAATCAAGAGAAAAGTGCTTGAAAGAACATCTTCATTTAACTTCTGGGATTATGGATTAATGAGCATCTCAAATGGACTGATCACATTCATTACTTATCTTCTTCGTGCTATGCAGTGTTATCCACTCTTCGAAGCTAAAGAACCTGGCTCCACTCAGCTTGAGAAAGCAACTAGCTGAAAGTTTAATCTTATCCAAACTGGACTCTAAGGATATCGTGTTCAATCCACTTCGGTAGTACCAACAAAAGAAGTTACTGCAAATTCAGAATGCAGCGGTAAGCTTTGTATTGAATAAATATACCGAGTAAATATACCACCGAAAGAGATGTAGTGGAGCACCTCAAGTGGCTCCCTGTTAAAGAAAGGACTTTATATCATCTATTACGTATAGCTCATAAGTCGCTGTGGGAACCATCGTTCCCAGATTACTTGAAACTCGAAAAACGCAAAGTCCTTCGCCAGCTGCGGTCAAGTTGTGCTATAAATGTAGTCATCCCTTTTGAGAAACAGGAACATTCCAGGATAATTGCTCAAAGATATTTTTATGAATTACCGACTATCATCAAGAATTGAATGACGTTGGCTTTAAATCTTTTTCACAACGAGCATATAAAACATTTTTGAACAAAGCCAAACAGCGCTTGCAGATTCCATAGATCTTATTTTATTTTATTTTTTTAGATAGATGTGTATGTTCTATTTATTGAAGCATATCTAAAGAGTAGCTCTGCATCTTAAACAAAGAAAATAATAAATTGAATATAGTGAAGTAGTTAATTAGAAAAAAACCTAGGTAAAACTTAAATATATCAAATAAAGGAATATATACTATATTCTACTACATGACTGTATTATTATATTATTACTTAACTTTATTCAAATAGCAATATAATATTGGAAAACTTGAATTTACAATATAAATAAAGATTGTTAAAAAATGAAATTATAAAAGGTAAATTGAGAACACTAAAATATTGCCAAAGGGCGGCATCCCATTTACTTATAGCATAAGGTAAAAAACTATCTTTAAGTGACGTTGGGTTTTACATTTAAATAGGCTAAATGTTCTTGGATTTCTTAAAGAATAACTATGTACATTTCGTTAAGTTTTGTTAATGAATTGTTACTGACCAATGCTGACTTATAGAATTTATAACACAGAAAGTCACGTCTGTCTAGTAGTAAAGGTAATCATAACCTACATAGTCTTAAGTCGTTTAATCGTTCATCATAACTAAGTCCAGGTAGAATAATCTTTGTAGCTCTTCGTTGGATTTGTTAACGCGATCTTGTAGATAGTATAGTAATAAAGAGTGCCACACTGGACAAGCATATTCAAGGATTGGTCTGATGAAACAGCAATAGACAGAACGCAGGTCATCTGAACTAGCACCGCTACGTTTAAGTGTTTTTATGGCATAGAGGCGTTTGCTTGCTTTTCGGCATGCATATTCGATGTGAGTAGTCCATTTAAGATCTGACGACAGCCATACACCTAAGAACTTTGTTTCGTTGACAGTTTCGAGGTTGTTACCATTTATTGGAGAGGTTGAAGATGAGGTGTTTTCTTTGAGAAAGACATAGTTAATTCCTTGTTTGTTTTTGTTTTGTTTTGTTTTTTTTGTTTTTTGTTTTTTGTTTTTTTGTTTTTGAAATTAATGCACATCCATTGAATGCTGTCTAGTTCTTCTTGCAGGATGGACGTTGTTGAATGAGAGGTGATTTCAAAAATAGTGCAACCATCAATATATTTATTTTGGTTGATACGTTCGTATTATGACATGCTATAAGAATAAACAATAGCATCAAAACAGCTTTATTGATTACCATTGTGAAATCAGCGCATGCGTAGTGTCTACTTTAGAAGGTAAACACTCTATGCCTCATCAACTTCCCAAAAATATTAATACTTAAAGACATTTGTACTACTAAAATATTTAACTAAGTGCTATTATATGCCGTAAGAGCTGCATTCTTCGAAGTGCCATGAACTCTCCCGATGGCCTTCGTATTTGTGTTTTGTACCATCAGAAAAAATCTGTTAACATTTGGTCAGCTACGATTTTAAGCTCACGCCCCCTCATGTAAGCCCATACAGATTATGTCTCAAAAACACGGCTTTTGGATATTTTCTCAAAATAATGGCTGTCTAGGCAAAAAACAGAAGCGGATTCAGTCAATTCAACTATTCACGGACTGTATTATATGGTTCAGATTGAATTCTATTGAAAAAAAAATCCGTATTTTTTGAGTTGAATGCACGATATTGGATGTATTTTACAAGAGAAAATGCATGACATAACCGGGGCAAGCTAGAAAATCGTCTCTCCTTGAAATAAAACAGAACCTGTCAAAAAAAAAAAACAGAAGTGGATTTGAAAACCCCGGGCTTCCCTGAACATTTTGGTCTATAATTCATAGGAATTTGTTAAAATTTAGAACCATATTTTTTGCTGATTTTATAAGCTCATACTATCTGCTGGCCTATACATTCGCCTCTTATGGTTTCTTAGGTTTCTTAGCCTCGAAAACACGCTAACTACAGTAGTTCGCGAAGAACAGAAGATTTACGGGTCATTTAGGATGTTTTGTCACGCAGTTTACTTGTGCTATATAACTTTACTTTTAATAACAATCTTTTGCTTTGGAAAGAGAGGAAAAAGACCCAAAGAAGCAAATATTCCAAATGTATGGGCAATTTTTTCCAATGTATAGAGTAGTAAGATGGTATTGATCTCGATAAAATAAGTCCTCATAATAGTGTTTAGACTTTCTGTTGAAGACACTGACCAAATTAAGCTGATTTCTAAGGAGCATGAGTCCATAGACGCCTTTCTTTTGATGAAAGAGAGAAAACCGCAAATACTCTAAGCCAGATCAAAACTGAAGATGAAAGAGAAAATGAGGGAACGCAGAATGAAAATTCCAAATAGGAAAGGCTTTCGTTAAATGAAAGCCTGCCTCCCACGAAACTACTAGAGGAAATAATCCTTCTTTACGATTCAGAACTGGATGCAATAAAGCTGCCCAAGGGCGCTAGGACAGACGAGTATGATTATAAATTTGTGTTATAGTTTGAGTTATTTCTATATTTCTCATTTAATTAATAGTTTTTGTTTTTTTTAATAGATGCTAAACAGTGTTAGTAGTATAGGCGGGATGGCACGGGCAGGATTTTGGACGGGGAAGGGGACGGGGAAGGACGGGGAAGGACGGGGACATTAATAATTCATTACATATTACCATAACTGTGACGAGCAGACTATTGTTTATTAAATCGTTACCATAAAACGACGGGCAGACTATTGTTTATTAAGGTGGCTGGACCCCCTCACGCTTGACCGCTACCTTCCACTTTTGGAACGCTAGTGCATAAACGTTTTTTATCCTATTGCAAATCTTTTTCGCACATAAGTCACATAAAGATTGAATTAATGTTTGATGCAGTTTTTTATGAGATCGGACGTCATAACACGTGATTATGATGAAATATTTGTTTTCGTTTAGAAAATAATTTTAGCCTTTCAGAGCGTTCATCACTAAAATGCTTCGTACCACGTGATTATATACTGGATGCCTCCATTTGTGGGGATTTTTGAAAGAATCTATCTAGCTAATTATGAGATATTTGAGATTATTTAAATATAGTGCATAATCTACTTCAAAACTAAACAATGGAATTCATACGGCCGAAATTAATATTTCAGAGCTATATATTCACAAAAGTCATTGCTCATTTAGTTTTACTCTGTATCTAGTTTTAAAAGGAACATTTTGAAGGTAATCGACTTATGCGATTTTGTGAAAACGTATAGTGCAGAAGACGGGGTAAACATTTGATGCGCACTTTTCATCGCAGTTTTCTAGTCAATCTTACTAGATCTTCCATTATTCTAAAATTCGCTGATCATTTCTCTCAAAATTACGTCAGGATACAAATTTGAACTTAAACTAATATTACACAAAATTGCAAGACTATTGAACTCATTTAAAGCGATCTAAAGCGAACGAGAAATACAGAAAACATTGATCGTTTCCCAACGATTTGATGCTCTGGGAATTCTATTGTTTGCTAATGATCATAACACCAAATTATTTCGCACCATGCACGGTCTCATCTCGCTTGCCTGCTTTCCGATTTACTCCCGAAGTTTGGTAACAAACAGTTGTTTTGTTTTAATTCAAACGTGGGACGTTTGTCATGATGTACTTTGTCAGCTGCTTTCCGATTTACTCCCGAAGTATGGTTCTTTATCTAAACTCAAAAGTCTTGCTCGTTTCTTTCTAAAGGTTTTAATTTGAGGCATGTTCGCCGATTCTATTCACTCACACTGACAAAGTACATCATGACAAACGTCCCGTTTATGCACTAGCGTTCCAAAAGTGGAAGGTAGCGGTCAAGCGTGAGGGGGTCGAGCCACCTTATATCGTTACCATAAAATGACGAGCAGACTATTGTTTATTAAATCGTTACCATAAAATGACGAGCAGACTATTGTTTATTAAATCGTTACCATGAAATGACGAGCAGACTATTGTTTATTTATATCGTTACCATAAAATGACGAGCAGACTATTGTTTATTAAATCATTACCATAGAATGACGGGTAGGTATTGTGTTGTTGCCATGACGACCAATTGACGCCATGAGTTTATTGTTTGACAAGTTTGTTCAAGTCTTTTGTTTACCGATCCAGTTTATAGAGCGTGGGGATTTTGAATTTTTAACTCCAAAACTCAAGCAAGCAAGCAAGACCTAAAAAAATTTACTTTCGAGAAACGCAATGACTATGTTATTTCAGTTAGGCTCTCGAGGATATCACGCTACCGTCAACGAATTCAAAGGACTAATGAAAATTTGATGACTATTGTATCCAACACAATGCAATTAAGAGCAAAGGTCCACTAATATCGAGCATCGGCCGGTCACGGTCAAAATTTCGATTTTGCTCATTTTTGGTTTGCTGGAAGGTATTACCGAGTAAACAAACGAGGTGTAGTTAGTTTTTCAAAAAAACCGCTAAAATTCTGAGAAATCCGAGAAAAACTGTTGGCCTAGCGGCGATCTCAAAAGTATGCAAATTTTCAGTTGAATCAAACCGGTCCAAAAACAACTAACGCATGCAGAATAGGAAAAAGATATGAAAACTATATGTTTATAAATTGATAGAAGAGATGCTTGAGACTTGATTGGGTATAAAATAATGGTTTTAGCTATTTACTGAAAGCGGTCAGATGATATTTAGAATTGAGTGATATTCACACATAGATTTGACCCTTGCTACGCCAAAAAAATTTAATCAAGTGCGCAACTTTTTTTCTCAATGAAACTCACGTCATGAACTATTTGGATGTTCTTCTAGAACATATCCAAAAATCAGTTTGGGTTATTGTATTTAGGGTTTATCCGGAGGCCGTGAACATTGAGTATTTTCGACATATACCGTGACTGAAATCGACAAGTGTTTGTTGTTTCTAGTCGCTATTTTCTCATTGATTTCTATTTTCATCCGGAATTAAAGCACGAAAATGCTTTTCCCTCAATAAAATACTTTTTATTAGTAATTTACATTACTTTAGCAGTTACAACATTCGTTTAGGTAGATTCGGATTTCGGGACAATCTCGGTATTTTATTTTCCTATTCGGCTATTCGGCGTCTTTTTGTAAACTTTTGTATATTTTCATTTAGTTTTAAAAGAGGGGCGATCCTTCGCCGCGAAGTGGATATTTATTAAAATAGGCAATGGAAAATTACCGTGATTGTGGAATCGAAATGGATACTGAGACGAGCAGTCTCCTTTAACCACTTTCGCCTGGGGGGAAGCACGGGGTGGGGGGAAAGGGGTACTCCCATATATAGACTATATGGGGATGATCCGCTGAACAGGGTATGGTTTTTCGAGCTTCTTTTCATAAACAGGGTATGCAATGTCACTCAAATTCCAATTTTTTCCTGAGCTTCCTGTCATATTCATGGTTTCTACTTTCGTATTGACCGAAACTGGTTATTATTGTCGTAAAAAAACGATACGCGAGATGACATGACAATTGAAACAAGAACTCAGTGCAGTAAATTATATCTTTTATCATAAACAGGGTCTACAAATTTGAGGTTTTTTTTGTCATAAACAGGGTACCCCTTTCAGAATTCCAGCGGAACACCCCTACCCAAATTCTGGCGAAGTACCCCCCCCCCCCTCCCCCCAAGGTAAAAAGGCGAATCTGCTCGAAGGGTACACTTCAAAGTGTTATGAAGTCTTTTACTTGTGTTTTCATGAGGAGAGATCTTTTAAATTTCAGCAGTAATTTCTAATTGTCAGGAAAAAAACATTCGTTTGTGGTTTGACCTCTTTTTAGGGGGGGGGGGGGGGGGGGGTGGATGACCTTATGTTTTCCCCCCTCCTTCCTTTCTTCCTTCCTTTTTTCACTTGCTTTTCCTTCCTTCCTTCCTATTCCTCCCTCCCTCCTTCATTCGTTCGTTTCAATGTTTCTTTGTTTTCTTTCTTTTTCTTTTATTTGTTTTTATGCACTAGTCAATTGAAACCCCCAACCTTCGACCTCCGAGAAAGGGCGGGGAATTTAACATTTATGTAGTGTTAAATTCCCCGCCCTGCCCAGGGTACACAGGAAAACATTCGCTGTTAAAATTGCTGTAGTACGCGGTAAATCCCCCGTATCTCCGTGCATTCACGCTGTTAAATGCATGCGTGTTAATCCCCCGGTCTCGTCACATTAATTCCCTGCCCTGTCCCGGGGTCCATTGAAGGGGCTTCAGTTGACTAGTGTATAACTCCGGCAGCTCAGCTGATCAGCACGTCGAACCGAACTTTTAACCAAAGTTTTCGTCCAGGGACGTTATTCTAATTGGGCATGTACATCTTATCATTTGGGATTTTGCAGAATGCTGTCAAGTAACGTGCATGAAACTGCTTTATAATTTAATTTCAAAATATATTATCTTTAATGACTTTTGCAAGTCCATGTTCCTTTTTAAATTGCATTGATTTCGTGCGATGTAAACCGTACCCAAAATTTTGAGATTTCTCAAAAGGAAAGTTTTTAAAGCTGAAACTATTTTATCAGGTGGAACAGGTAAAATCGTACAGTAGGTCTTCAATTGTGTCAGTTTTACTGGCTTAATCCGACTGTTTTTAATTTTCTTTAGAGAATCTACCCGAAACGAATGTTGTAACTGCTAAAATAATGTAAACTGCTAATAAAAGGTATTTTTTTAAAAGGAAACGCATTTTCGGGCTTTAATTCCGGATGAAATTAGAAACCAATGAGAAAATAGCGACCAGACACAAACACTTGTCGATTTCAGTCACGATATATGTCGAAAATGCTCAATGTTCACGGCCTCCGGATAAACCCTAAATACAATAACCCAAACTGATTTTTGGATATGTTCTAGAAGAACATCCAAATAGTTCATGACGTGAGTTTCATTGAGAAAAAAAGTTGCGCACTTGATTAAATTTTTTTGGCGTAGCAAGGGTCAAATCTATGTGTGAATATCACTCAATTCTAAATATCATCTGACCGCTTTCAGTAAATAGCTAAAACCATTATTTTATACCCAATCAAGTCTCAAGCATCTCTTCTATCAATTTATAAACATATAGTTTTCATATCTTTTTCCTATTCTGTATGCGTTAGTTGTTTTTGGACCGGTTTGATTCAACTGAAAATTTGCATACTTTTGAGATCGCCGCTAGGCCAACAGTTTTTCTCGGATTTCTCAGAATTTTAGCGGTTTTTTTGAAAAACTAACTACACCTCGTTTGTTTACTCGGTAATACCTTCCAGCAAACCAAAAATGAGCAAAATCGAAATTTTGACCGTGACCGGCCGATGCTCGATATTAGTGGACCTTTGCTCTTAATTGCATTGTGTTGGATACAATAGTCATCAAATTTTCATTAGTCCTTTGAATTCGTTGACGGTAGCGTGATATCCTCGAGAGCCTAACTGAAATAACATAGTCATTGCGTTTCTCGAAAGTAAATTTTTTTAGGTCTTGCTTGCTTGCTTGAGTTTTGGAGTTAAAAATTCAAAATCCCCACGCTCTATAAACTGGATCGGTAAACAAAAGACTTGAACAAACTTGTCAAACAATAAACTCATGGCGTCAATTGGTCGTCATGGCAACAACACAATACCTACCCGTCATTCTATGGTAATGATTTAATAAACAATAGTCTGCTCGTCATTTCATGGTAACGATTTAATAAACAATAGTCTGCTCGTCGTTTTATGGTAACGATATAAATAAACAATAGTCTGCTCGTCATTTTATGGTAATATGTGATGAATTATTAATGTCCCCGTCCTTCCCCGTCCCCTTCCCCGTCCAAAATCCGGCCAGTGCCATCCCGCCTATACTACTAGTGTTCACTTATCTTTAAAGGTAAACGTCCTTTTTAACCAACGGTTTTTCCGGATTAAGACAGCCGTACGATATGAATATATTTACCGTCCAACTAACGGTCCTTCTGCTTTGAATCAGCTGAACGATATGAATATATTTACCGCTTTGGGTTGCGCTTTTGCTTACTTTTTGAGAAACAGGGTATAAATAAAGGAAGGGCCGAATATGTGACCTCAGGAATGATATTTTTATCAAAACGTATGATGATGGTACTTAGCAATCCTTTAAAGCTGTGCCTGGTTGTTGATTTAAAAAAAGCATATGAAAATGATTGTAGAGAGAAGTACAAAAGACGCAATTCGAACGTTTCAATCAATAAAAGGTGAACAAACCCACGAACTAAAGATCACGCAATTCACCACGGCCACAGCTAAAGATGGAACACCACACGGCCACAGCTAAAGATGGAAAAACTCTACCC
Organism: Actinia tenebrosa; assembly: GCF_029948245.1. NCBI lineage: Eukaryota > Metazoa > Cnidaria > Anthozoa > Actiniaria > Actiniidae > Actinia > Actinia tenebrosa. The sequence continues at coordinate 3,749,597 of NW_028292572.1, read as the reverse complement.
TTGAAATCGTTCTGGATTGACCACTGACATATTAGCTTACACAATTTGAAAATACATCGATCAGTAACTTTCTCGTATAAGAATTTTATTAAACAATGACAAATATTAGAAGTGACTCAAAAACTATTTCCTGCGTGAATTTCTTGGAACTAGAGTTTTAGCTTGGATTAACATAATTTGCCCCCCTTTGACGAGCTAAATTTGATGTCTATAGTTTGTGTTTGCAATCACACTGGATTACAAAATTGTGCAATCTTTTTAGCGCGATAACGCTTGAACCGTATTCGTGGATGGATTTGACATGTACAGTTACTAAGTAAATCGATAAAGCTGTTACATCTAAGTCGTATCGGTATTTTGCAGGTATATATGCCACAAAGGCAGCATGCACAGCTGAATTAACACTTCTTTAGAAAGGGTTATGTAGCGGTATTCTACTCGCCAACCTCACGTCTGGGTCTCGGTTTCTCTTAACATGAAGTGTGAGTAGGTCTTTTTCGCTTTCTCTCTTGATTAAAGCGGTTTATAAGGGTTCGCCGGCTTTTTCCCTCCTCAAAACCTATTCGTTCTGTCAGTTAGAAGTGCCCTGTAACGTATATACTTCAGGGTCTCGATAAAATTTACTTATGCAGGCTTGAAACCAAATAACATTTCTTTTTTCTTTATATTTCTTTTTTGTTCTTTCTTTTGTTTATTTTGTTATTCTAGCAACGCAGGCTACATATTCAAAAGGAACAAAAAAAAAAACCTATTGAAATATTTAGAAATCTAGAAGGATTGAATTATGTAAATTCACGAAACTTCTACCGTATATATAGCATAAAGTAATTTTATTTTTTTTAGTTCGGCGTCAGTTACGAAAATTTAAACATGTCGCCGTACATCAAGAATGTTTGGTATCTTGTGTTTTACATCCAGGTACCACTCACGATTTATATTACATCATTTTACCTTTATTCATAATACGAAAAACGAACGTTTAGACTGTGAATAACCTCTTAAGCATTTTAATTAGTGTATATTTGGATCGATAACGAAGCATTGAGATACGATCACTTGCTTAGTATTTTTTTCCCCTCCCTTTATTTTATCTATTATTTCATATAATAAGGAACGGTGTTTTAATGTGCCAGATATATCGAAGGCCATTCTAATACAGTGATTTTTAAGGAACTAACAATTCACATTATTCACAAGCAAGTTACAGCTCACTAAGCATTGTGTTTGACTACATCTTCTTCTAATTCAATTTGATAATCTTGTTTGTTTTTTACAGATACTCGTGAAACTGGTTCATTCTGAAGGTGAGAAATAAATATGCTTAATCTCCTAAACTAAAATACTTTTTTTAAGACAAGAAAAATAATTTATTGGAATAAAAATACTTTTATTTTTTATTGCATCATCCAAGAAATTATTACAATTATCTTGTTTCAAGTTCATTCGAGATAGTTCATTAGAGGTTTGGTTCAAAATGCTATAGATATCGCATGTGTAAGGCTGCTACGAGTTTACCTTTTTGTTATTCAAAAAATTCTCCATGGCAAGTACAACTGGCTGCATGACCTAAAAAAATCGTTAGAAGCAGGTGTCCGTTTGTCGTTGTGGTATAAGAGATGTTGCTTATATCAGTAATACTACCAAGTCTATGTTACTATGATTTGTAACGATAAGATCCCGATATTAGTCCCTACATAATTCCCGCCTCAGAGAGCTGCCGTCATGATAGAACTCAAAGGTCCTGCCTAAACGAGGAAACATATTGCGAGAATCATGTATACTTAAATGTTTCCAAAGGTGGCAAAACTGTCAGGAAACATCGAGAAACATGTTTACTCATTATCAGTTAGCGCATGCGCATTTTCAAGATAGAGCGATTGTTGCTATAAACGAAGAACCATCGGAAACATTGTTTCAATTCGTCTTGGAAGAATGAAATGTTTCTGACGCACAGCAGAAATATGTTTTTGCGTCTTGGAAGCAAATTTTAGAACTAAACTGAATATTTGGTAATGGGTAGCTAGTGATGTGTAATGGTACAAGTCAGCTGGCAATGTTTTTGGCAACAATAATGTAGGAAGGTACTTCCTCCAATGTGTGTTTTGTTGTTGTTTTTTTGACGGAAAGACGTCGGGCAACGATCGAGATATAATTGGCTTAAATATATTTTTCAAAAAATGTCAAGGCTAAACAATCATGTGATTACTAATCACGTGCATAATAATATGTAACATGCCGTTTTGTTACTTTCTTGCGGGTTTGTGATGTCCATAGGCTTATTTTTACACTGGGTCATATATTTATATATATATAAAGACAAAAAAAAAAAAAAAAAAAAACCCTGATCTTATGGAGAATGCTGTTTTTTTCGAATAAACAAAAGTGACTACAGTTTCAGGACTCTTTATTCCTACAATATTTATCTTATGGCATTTAGCAATCATTTAATTTTATTTATGACCATTTTGACCAATGAGTGCGCCGGATTTATCATATTCACTTTTGTAACAATACTAAACTCGATTATTGATTGTTCGAAACCTAGAACGGATTAAAAAAAAAAAAAAATGAAAATGAAAACAAAACTTTACTTTCATGCAATATAACAAAACTTATATAAACGATTTCATTCAACCAGTAGCTTCTGATTTATTGAGTTTGCGTTAATAAGTCTACCTTCTTATACTTATGATTATGCAAAAAATAGATTCAAAGCCTGCTATGAAGACCAAACGTGCAACAATGCGGACAAAAAGTAATATAAGTTAAGACTGCGCAATATGAATGAATAATTTATGCATAACAAAACAAAAGAGAGAATGATCCAATCAGTGCAATTTAATCTAGGCAGAATCTAGAGACTTAAAGTAAACATATGATGCATTAACATTCGAAGTTGAACGATGAACAAATTTGAAACGTTTGAAAGGTGATCGCAAAAATGACAATAATAGTTGAGTAAAATTAGAAATTTGCTTAAAATACGAAAACTAACTTGCCTAAAATTTTGAGTTCAATTGTCTATAAATGCCGTCGGCCATTAATCCGAATGGCACTTTGAAATGATCAATTCGAAGAAAATTGGAAACTGATTATTTCAATCTGAAGATGAATATAGTTAGATAACTTGCTACTCTCCGCCCAGAAATAATATGCATTTTAAGCTTATTTTCCCACAGAGAAAGTTTGGTTTGAAACCTAAAAGAACAAAAGGATTGAGAAAATGTCGTCATATGTGACGTCAGCTACTCATAGTTGAATGCTTCCATTCAACTCTTTTGATAAAGACTAGGAAAATATTGCTTCATGTTGTGATTATTGGAACTATACAGTAATGGGTTCAATTAAGTTTATATTTTTCCCAAGTCATTTTTGATTTTTATCCATTTTCATCCAAGTGCTCCTTTAAATGATAGCGGCCATTGAAAGCAGAGGGGAAAAAAACTCATTTTGATTATGTACTTTTTATCGAACCACAAAATATCTTTGGTATGTTGATATAAATGCTATAAGGACGTCAACAATTTTTTTAAATGTTCAAATTTTTCATTGGGGTCTTACTTTAAAAACTTAACCAAAACAGTTAAATAGGGAATTACTGTCTGACGAGCTCCCATGACACTTTGATAACTGGACCAAGGACTAGCGCCTTCTGGACATGCCGATGTCTGACTCCTAGGGAATTCGTAAAACAAGCAACGTGGACGTTTTAGCGGAGCTCCCGCGCGGAGCACCATACTTTAGAAGGAATGGTGAACCATCGAGTTGATTTTTCATGACTTGGCCGACGTCACTTCCGTCCGTACGGCGTCGATGTACACAACAAAGGAATCCCGCTTGATGACAAAGCAAAACTACTCGCTGATGCGGCTCTCACTTGCACAGAAAAAAATAGCTTTAGGACAAATTATAGACCAACAACAAATAATAGCAACTTCCATGTAGTCAACTATGGATCAAGAAGTGTTCTTCAAGAATTCAGGTTTTTTTTTTTTTTTTAGCAAACAATCGTATATTATAATAAGTAGTCATAAAAATAAGGACAATTCTTCGTATGACTTAATTCTTGATTTTCGATTGCCATTTGCGTGTGTATTTTTTGTTCCGAATATTGAGAGACTAAGTCGAGTAACGTCATACTGCGATACCGAAAGCAAAAATGAAATGCAAGACCGTTAAGAGCCTAATACGGTAGGTAACTGGCAAACAATGCAAACTGCGTTAGAATGTTTTTGGTACTCTCGTCAGGCTTAGGTCTTTTAACAACTTTATCTGCAGCGTTTAACACTCTCTGAAGCTTGTTACTGATGTTGTTCAATGCCATGGAAGATGCTCTGCAACAGTTGTTGATCTGACTTTTAAAGCAGATATTTTGGTTGAATATTACACCCAAACTACGAACTTCAGACCTGGGTGCATGAAACAAAACGTTTATTTTCAATAAAAGTTAAAGCAGAAAACGATCTTAAGTAACCCAGACTTGTTAAAGAGGTAATTTGCTAAGGTTTAAGTATTATTGACAAAGAATTATAAGTTTTTTTGGGCAAGTTTTGAAGAAATGGCAGACTCATAGTTCTAAAAAACCAAATCCTTTCAATAATAAAGCGTTTTACCGTTTCTTTAGATTTAATCCTATAAAACTTGAATAAAAACAAACAAGAAATACATATGAAATTGAAAATTTACAATTTATTAATATCTAGGTGTGTAATTATAGTTTTGAAAATCTTCTTTTGGTCGCTAAAAACTTTCATCATGAAATTCTTTCACTTTGGAGTTCTCAATCTAAAAAATCATCTTATTACGTACCAAATATTTCAGAAATTCCTTTCTGCTGTTAAGTAAAAAGTCGATAATAACTTCACTTCAAACCCAATAGTCTTCCTGGAACTATAAAGCTTATAATTATCGAGTTTTTCTCTGTGTTTTTTGCTTGCATGGCAGGAAGCAGCATATTTAGCTTGACGTGCCAACGCGCCAAAAACAGAGTTTGTCACGCCGTTTTGTATGCTGTGTAACGCTTGTCACGCATTCGGCATAACATTTATCCCTAATAATGTTCTTTAAAAATTCGTATCTCTTAAAAAAGCCTGGATACCCCTATTTTTTCTTCATTTAAATGATAAAGTAAATGCTAAATTAGCCTCGTGAAATGAAATTTATAAAAAATAATTGGTTTTGAAAAGAATATGGACACAATCTTTATGTACCTACTGATCGAAAATAGGGAGCACGAAGCTAAAAAATTATATATATATTATAGCCAACTATTAAAGTCATGGTAAAATTGGGTATATTTTAGTAAAGAAACAAAGTGCCAGTCATTAAGAACGATTTAAATTAGAAATTTCTCAAAATCTTTTGAAAACATTTTTTTTCCCCTTGTGTTAGTAAAATCATGACGTCATCACTTGTTAACGATTTTTAAGCCTTATTATTTCTTTTAAATGCACGGTGACCCCTACTTTTCTAACCAGAATTTGACAACCCTTTGATAGGTTAAAATAATTCACATAGTCATTTAAAAAAATAATTGATTCTCAATTAGTATGCACCGTCCTTAAACGAGATCATAAATATTCAATTAGATTGGAATTCAGTTAACCTTTGCTGACCTGCTAACAATAGTATTCTTTTAATGCAGGTATATTTATTTTGAATTTATGTGTATCATAGTATTCACATTCTTGCCTCGTTTAAATAAGCTATAGTTATAGTAAATCCCCTAGAAAGGGGAGGCATACTCTACTGACTGTATTTAATTAAGCTTAAATCCATCTATACTTCTTTTGCTGTTGATAACATATTGGTCACTGTCGTAAAATGTCCACGCTGCATGTTTTACGAATTCCCTAGGAGTCAGACATCGGCATGTCCAGAAGGCGCTAGTCCTTCGTCCGGATATCAAAGTTACATAAAAAATAATAAAACCAAAGAAGCCAATAGAAATGTAGAAAGTGATGACGCCGATGTCATAGTTATTAGCAGACTAACTATGTGGAGATCTTGCGCTACTACGTGATCGACCTCAACTGCAAACATCCAAAGACATCAGTAATATCAATCTGACAGCTCACATGAATATAATTTTTATTTAGATGATGTACCTGAACCAGTCGGCTTGTTCCCTTTGAACTCACTGCATACAACCAAAGACATCAGTAATAGTTATCTGACAGCTGGCACTGCTGTTGGTGTTAGTCTTGCCCCAGGACCAGGTGGTAAACCAGGCGGGTCGTACTATTTTCCAGGAAGTTCAAGCAGCTACATCGATATTCCACAACAAGCAAAGCTTGACACCAGGTAATAACCATTTTTTTGAATATTGTCTAACCACTGTTATAATCGAATTATTGGGAGTAAAATATTCAATAACAAATGTAGCAACTGCACTTGAAATTTATCAACTAGTACCTTTACTACAGTAAATATTTTAAATATAAAATAGTTGATAAAAAATATATTCGGTTTCCAATAGAATATACTACAGACCTTAGCTGCTTTTCGTTTTGCCGTTTCTCAATTGCTTTTAGGTTGTAGCATAACTATCGCACTGAATAGACTTTGTTTACTACTGAGGCCTTACTTACCTTGCTTCCGTTCAATTGTCCCTAGTCCCAACCAAGTTTGGCGGCCATTTTGGAACGTCGTATAGGTGGATATTTTTTGGAGTCTGCAGTATTTTGTCGAGCCCGCCTAAGCGAGACAAAACAATTTGAAAGAGAAGAAAAATATGTCCATCTGTAACTCACTCTGAAATGTATAGCAATTTATAGCCAATAAAACAATTAGTATATAAAGGGTATTAGAACAAAAGAATGATATAACCAGTAAATTCGGACGAAAAGCATGGAACACGGGACACATCAGTCTTTTGTAAGATAATGAAATATGAAGAAACGGAAGTGAGAGGTTCCACCATAGGGAATGGAATAACAAGGAAGGTTGCAACGATCTATAGTAATTACTACTTACTAAATCTACGCTTTATCAGGCAATATCTGAATCTACTGAGTTAGCTTATAGCTTATAGCTCAGTTGGATAATAAATTTTGACAATCATTGAAAGCTTTCAACCCATGGCCATTAATCTCGGACATTGAGCCAGCGATCGCAAAGCGTAGTTCTCAAATCGCAGTACTTCGAGATTGCTTCAAAAATATAAAAAAATGGATGGGAGACGACAGCATTCATGTAAATGAAATTGATCATTTTGCCGTGAATATTTTTTGTAGTGCCGTGTGAATTTTGATTTGCCGTGATAGTTATGGGACAAAACCAAAGTACTTTGAGGGTTAATTTTAGTTGTATGTAGTCCTATGTAAGACAAACATACGTAAATGCAAGTGAAATTTCATTCACAATACACATTTAAGATATTCTTTTTTCGACTTCAAAATAATTTGGGTAGGTTTTACTTTTTTCTTTCTGTTTTCATGTAAAATGACGCCCGATTAAATGTTGTTTAACTGTTGAGTGTCGCCATATTGAATATATGATGGGTAATTCCGCTGACTTGACCGTGAGAGCAAAATGCACGAGGTTTCTGGCCATGTAAATTCTTAATAATATTTTTGGTGTTAAAAAAATACGAAAAACGATATAACACGAGGCAAAGTAAAAAATATAAATAATAAATAAATAAATGAAACAAATAAAAAAAGAAAAGAAAAGAAAAGAAAAAAGAAAAAAAGGAAAAAAGGAAACAACTATCAACTATTAAAAGAATAAATAAATAAGCGATAAGCTATTTTGTATTTAAATTGGGAAACGGGCAGGGGGTAAGAAGAATGTGAGTAATATGGTTTAGACGTAATTAAAGGAAATTATCATCTGTTTTGCGCAACTACCGAGTATTACTGTGACTGACACTGGCGATAGTATACCGTCATGATAAAATTTGATAAATGGTCATGCATAGTCATAAATAATAGGCTAAAAGTTATTATCATGTCTCTCTTGCAGATATTCGATTACAGTACTTATTTGGGTATACAACGAGGGAACTTCAGGTCCAATATTCATTTACGAAACAGGCACTGCTGACTGGGCCCTACATATGTTCATAGTCGGGGCATCTTCCTTGTTCTTTAAATCAACTAGACGAAATGATTTTGCACATTTTCCACCTGCCATGTTTGATTATGGAACTGTAAACATTTGGAGATATGTAGGATACACTTACGATTACAACACAGGGTATCAACGATTGTTTGTTGATGGAGTTCAGGTAGCTGAAGAATCTGTTGGCCAACTCGAACTTTCTTCAAATTACAAGGTATATCTTTATTAACTGATAACAAAACATTATACACTTAATGTCTGGTCGCGAGGGAAATAGTTTTGATTTCCCTTGAGTGTCGATGTTTCACGATGCCTGGCCTCGAGTAAAAACAAAACTAACTAATTTCCCGATGGACCAAACATTAAGTATAATAATAATAATAATATAATAATAATAATAATAATAATAATAATAATAATAATAATAATAATGATAATAATAGTAATAACAATAATGATAATAATAATAATAATAATAATAATAATAACTTTACTAATGTCTTTAATTCTTCTAGCCGGGCACAAGTGCCCTACTAATCGGGGAGACAAAATAAAAAACTTTATAAAACTGAAACAAAAAAATATAAAATAAATAAATAAGTAATTACTGTATGAATATATATATAATTATAAAAAATACTATATGACATATATATAATTATAATTTATAACTATCTGAATATAATGTAAGGGTATTATCGGAATGAAATATGACTATATAAATATAAATATAATATGAATAGAATATACTAAAATTTATTTGTCAGCTCGGTCAGATCCAGCTTCCTGATACCTTTTTTGAAAGCCTGAAGAGATGATGATAACCTTAGTGATGTATTGAGCTTAGACCAAGTATGGTCCAAAATACCCAAGACTATTCCTCCCATACTTAACTGTATTATAACTAGTAATAGAAAAATCTGTGTTCCTTAGATTATACTTATGAGAGGGAGAATTAAATAGATCAATCATAGTTTGAGGTAGCAGTCTGTTTTTGATCTTGTACATGGACACTGCAATGTACTGTAGCCTTCTATTGTACAGCGTGGTGAGCTTTGCTCCCTTCAATAGTTATTCATAGGATGATTCGTAGTCGCAGTAAACAGCCCTTAATCCTCTATGATTAATGCGTTATAATTTGCTTCTGTCACTGGCTTTGCAAAAGTGCCGAACCAAGCTGCAGTAGTTGAAATGTGGGAAGATTGCAGACTTGTACTTGAAATCTGTAGTTTTGCATGGATGGGTATTAACTTGCGCAGTCTCGTTAGGATTCCTACCTTCTTGCTTGTTGTGGTGCAAATAGCTGACATATGGTCAGTGAAAACTAAATCCTTATCCAAGATGACTCCTAACAACTTGAATTTGTCTTCTGGAACTGTGCTTATGCTATCTATAACTGTATCCCTTATGTTCTATTCTTTCTCGTCATCACCATCACTTTATATATACTTACCTTCATGATAGTTCTTTCTATACCACTTTGCAGTCGTCGTTACGTCTTGTTCCACATATTCTCATCTTTGTTCCAATGTATTAATTACTTCTTCCACTTTAAGGTGTGTGGTATAAAGTTGATGGTTGTCCGCGTACATCGAGAGTTGTGATATTATCTTTTCATAAGACAAGTCATTTTAAAACATGTTCCACATGGCTGGCCCTAAGGGACATCCACGATTTACTGTTTTCCAGTCACTGGTGATGTTGCCAATTTTTACTTTGTTTCCTCTGTTTTCAAAGAAGGATTTGATGAGAGCGAAGGAAGATTTTGAAAGCCCATAAGATTGGAGCTTGGCGAGTAATAGTGGCGGGTACATAGAATCTAATGTCTTACTCATATCCGTCGACAAGATAGCTACTGATTCATTCTTGTCAATTGCTCGTTTCCAATCTTCCATTAATCGCACTTAGGTGGTTTCTTGAGAACCCTCGGGGGTAAGAGGTCGAAACCCGTGGCTTTATTTGGGTTCAATTTTTTCAAAGCTTTTAGTACATCATCGTGTTCGATCTTACTGAATTTGAAAGTGTTGTCACTTCATTTCTCTTTAATTTTCCTTGCACTCATATGATTTATAAGAGGGTCTCTTCCAGTACTTCCAGATGTATTCCATATGTTGTCTGCTATCTTAGAGAAATATTCTGCAAGAATGTTTGCCACTTCACGCTTTTCTTGAACCATCTTTTCATTAACTTTGAGAGTAATCTCTTTGTCACCTTTTGCCTTATTATTCATAAAAGGTGAGAAGGCTTTATAAAAAGATCTAGGATTTCCTTTAAGGTTATCGGCTTTTGCTCTCCAAAAGTTTTTAATCGCTCTTCGTCTAAGACGGGATGCGGTGTTTCTCCAAAATCTCATCATTTCAAGACTCTCTTCAGTTTATAATCTCTTGTGTCTTTTTGCAAATTTACTTTTCTTTCTGATTGCTTCTTTCCATTCGGCAGTTATGTACGGTGCATCTCTCTCCCTGACTCTCATATTCTTCAATGGCATGTGTTGATCTAATACTTTTGTCATTCCTGTGTGCCAAGATGTATATTTCTCATTTGCAGAACTTGAGTTCTGTAAATCCACAATAGCCATGACCTCTTTTACATCAGCCTTGAGCTTAGCTTCGTCAAGGTTTTTCGAACTCCTGAAGGATATGATCTTAAACGGATGAATTTTCACTTTCGGTTTCAAGAAGCCATAAATCATTGCGTGGTCACTCATGCCAAAGTCAATCACCCCTTTGGTTATATCAAATAAATCGGACCTGTTAGTGAGAGGATAACATCAATGAGAGTTTTACTGGAGGGGGTAATTTTTGTGTACTCCTCAATTAAGCATTTGAGATCGAAAATATCCTCTAGGTCTTTAAGGATCTTTCCTTCTGTGTTGTTTGGCTTACATTTATCAAGATTTAGGTCCCCTAGGATCATGACTGTCTGTCTTTTTTGAAGGGCCCAGGTAAGCAGATGATTTAGTTCGTCTTGAAGTTCTGTGAAGTAATTGTTGTTTGATGATCTCGATGGTGGTCTATATAAGCCCAACACAATAGAGTTATTGTCTCTACATCTAGGGCAAGAGGTTTCAGTGTTTTGTAGGCTTTCGCAGGTTTAAGCGTTTGACGACAATACCTGATTTTACGTAAGCCATTACTCCTCCTCCGCCTTAAGCCCTATCGTTTCGAAAGGAATAAGCTTTGGAGTATGTAGAATCAATTTTTGTCTCGGTCAGTATTTCAAGGGCGGATCCAGGGGAGGGAAGCAAAGGGGGGCTGAAGCCCCCCTTCAGCAGAAAAAAAACGATGCTTTTCTATATTGTTTTCCGTTGTGTTGACGGAAGAAACTCAATTAGCCCCCCCTCCCCTAATATTTTGGCTGGATCCGCCCTTGTATTATTGTACTTGCTTTTAATTTTTCTTTGATTTCCTTTAGCTCGTCGAACGTATTCTGGACGCTATTTATGTTCAGATGTATGATCAGATCTTGATTATGATAAGTTTGTCTCTTGCTTGATCATGACATAATATGCAAAGGGTCTTCTTTAGAGATGGTCGAGTGTAACGATTCATTTTGTTGTTGAACTATGTCGTTCACAAAATAATTCGAGCTGAAACTTAGATCCACAGGAAGATTTTCATAAGGGCATGGTGTACAAATTCAACAGGAGCTGATATTGAGCTGTACTTGTTTACAATTGTTTGTAGACAGACCAGAGCATTTGAGGTGGTAGAGGAGACTAGAAGTTTGGCATCGCACGGTTCGGTGATTTCTAGCTTAAAGGTTCTTTCACATGTTTTACATTTCGCCCTCACGCTAGGTCCTGGGTTTAGACTTATGTCTCCACGAAACAGTAATCTAGCTAGATTAAAGCTGGAAGTCGAGTTGGGATGATATTTCAATCTTGAGGCTAGATAAACCTTCTTCTTCTTAGACTTTAGTCTAAACTCTCCCGAAGGGCGGCTAGCTTCATGGTAAGGGGCTGGTAAAGCATCTTAATTCAGATGTTCCAGTTCATTGGAGGTACTCCTGCCATCTTCAAAGGACGTTATATATGTACTGAGTGAGAATTGCACAAATAATACGGTTATATACAAGTGTAATTTTGAATTTTTTGCACGAGCGGAGCGTTGACCTTCCATCCTTGCTCACCGCTGACCCGTTTTGTGATATAGCAATATTGAGAAATCTTTTGTGTATCAACGCGGGGTGTGATTATTCTTTCCATTTTGTCACTAGATCAGACTAGGTGGTGTTAAAGCAGGTGATGCCAGAACTTTCAAAGGCCGTCTTTCCTGTCTTCAAATATTTGACAAAGCACTAACACAGTCGCAAGTGCAAGCTGTCAAAGGAAATTGTATAGAGAAAAACGGTAAGCTATTGCTTTCTTGATTATTGCTATACGCCAATCAAAGTTTATATTTTATCTTTCCTCATTGACAATGCAACCGATACGTGAAGGTTATCAAATAAATATGATTCTTCCTGACAACAGTTATGGGCATCCAACGATACATTTTTTTACCCGAAAATATTAAAACCGAAAGTATTCTTACTTAAATTAATCAGTGGTAATTAAAAAAACGAAAAGTGACCTAAAATCTTATGGGTGTAAATTATTATTATTATTTTTTTTTTTTTTTCTTTCTTTGTTTTTTTGAAAACGAAACAATTTTGTTCTTATTGGTTGTTGCTTAAAAATTTTTTTCGTTCCAGATTATACTGCTTGCCTTGATCCAAGAATAATCAGTGATCCAACGAGAGCATTAGAATTCAAGGTCAGCAGCCAAGCCCCTGACAGACACACCTTTATTCGTAGGCGATGGTATCGATTGAAGAGCAAAGATTGGACAAGAATCGTCACATCATGTCCAGCCCAAGGTTCCTGTGGAGCCCAATCTCCAGGATGGCTCAACGGTCAATATCCATCAATAGAGGCTGGGATAATAAAGATGGAAATATGTTACCGTTCAGGATCAGACTGCTGTGCTAACAAGGCAACTGTGTATGTAAGACAGTGCTATGGGTACCCTGTGTTCATGCTTGACGATGTACCAGATGTCAGCCTTAGTAATCGTGTTTGTACAAAAACAGGTAAGTAATGATTTGTGTCATGGGTACCCTGTTTTAGCTCTGTTTTTCACCATGTACCAGACGTCTGCCGACACGGCTAAAAAACCGCTGATTGGCTAATCTAAATCTCAACTAAGAGTGCGCAATATGGTTTACCGCTGAATTTATCGTAGGCACCCTGACAAAATGGCGGACGAGGAAAGGATTCCTGTCGAGCATTTTCCCTTCCGAAAATCGCAGTTTTTATCTCAAAGACCTTTTTTTTTTTTTTTTTTTTTTTCATTATTTACAAAGACTTTTTTTTTTTTTCTTCTTTTTTAGTTACAATAACAAAATAACTACACTATATATAAATGTGTTTATGAGATTGCACCCTGCCAAGTGGTCTACTCCAAAGCTGGATTGATGAGTTTCCATTTACTTATATGTTTTGCAACGATATGTTTGCTTATCGCCATTCGATATTCAATATTTCTATTTTGTTTAAGAGCATTTAGAAAACATTTTAGCGAAGGTCTTTTCATTTTTTCTCTAGATTTATATATAACTATTTTAAAATATAATATAATATAATTCAAAATAGGATTATCTGAGCCCAAAATAATATGCTGGTAGTTATTTTCTGGCAGATTTACACCAAATTTTTCAAAATGGTCCCTTATTTCGAAATAGAAGTTTTTTGATTCTACACAATCAACAAACAAATGATATACAGTTTCAGGATAAATAGAGCAGAAAGAACAAGAGGAATATTCTAAAATTTTGAAACGATAAAGATCACGATTGAGAAATAGTACGTTATTCAATAATTTGTACTGAAAATATCTTGAATAAGTGTCTAGAGATGTTTTATAAATTCTGTTATAAATCATAGTCCAATCCAAATTTTTTTCTGGACTTATTATTCGAGATATATATTTTTGTGAAGTTGGTTTCTTAAACTTTTTCTCTATAAACCAATTATACAATACTTTAGTATGTAGCTTAAATACGTCAATATTGTTATTTGCTATATTAAGAGCCCTTTGTAACTTCTTTTTTTCACATTTTTTTCCTTTTACGAGAGTTTTCCATTCGTCGGGAATTGCGTGAATTATCTCAAGACCTTGATTATATGCCATAGTTTATCAAGAAAACGACACAGATGAGAAACACGATGTCCGGTAAATGGTAAATTGTCAAGTTTTTAGTCTAATTCGGACAAAAACAGGTCATCGAGTAAGCTTACTTGGATAAAAAGACAGAGAAGGAATATGATTATTGTTTTCTTGTTCCAAGTCTATTTCAAGATTCTGAACTTGAAAAGCTCATCGATTGTCAAAATAATCAAGCAAATATAGTCATGAATGCTGTAAATTTTAAAAATCGCAATAAAAGCTATAGATGAACAAGCTTTACTCCGATCATGATGTAAAATACGTTACTTATAAATTCTGGAACTCGCAAATTTTAGACAAATTTCAATAACGTGAGGTAAAACCCTAGATATGCCTTCGTTTGGGGATTTCGATAAACAAAATATCAAAGTCTTAAGCTTAACTTAGTTGTCCTGACCTTAGCTCAGCTAAAAAGGCAGAGGTGACTGGCATCGATATTTTCTACCACTATGAATGTTGTTGTCCCAAAACAGCATCGTTTAACACGACAGTTGATACGTTAATGTTCTCTTATAGACCATGGATATTTGGAATAGGGTTTACAGATTAAATTGGTTCATTTCGATCTCGAATAAAAGTCAAGATGAAAGGCTTGAAGTCAAAGAAAGTAAGAGCATTTTTCAGACGAAAACAGTCTCGAGCGTCCGCCATCTTGTTTTTCAGAATCTCGCGCATGCGCAGCGGTTTTTTAGCCGTGTCACGTCCGCCTTGGTAATTGTGTATGTACAGAAACAGTTAAGTAAAATAGTGTCTAGTGTACCCTGCGCTGTACCATGTACCAGATATCAGACTTGGTAATCGTGTTTGTAGAGAAACAGGTTGGTAAGATAGTGTTAAATGTACACTGTGTTGTACGTATACCATGTACCAGATATCAGCCTCGGTAATCGTGTCTGAACAGAAACAGGTAAGTAAGACTGTACTATGGCTTACCCAAAGTGTGTTGCACGATGCACCGGATATCAGTCATGCTAATTTTAACTTGCACAAAGATATCCACTTAATCGGCAATAGCTATCATAAAACTCGTGTTAATTCTTTCGTCACAATAGCATTATATCAAAACTAGCCTTACTTTTCATTTTCAGATTCAGACGCATTCCCAAATATCATGTTCCAGTCAGCCAATGAGAGTTGTTTATCTGGCCACGTGATGAAAACAGTAAATGACGTCGTTGATGATTCTACCTGCATTACGTACTGTTTACATACCGGCCAGGAATGCAAATCTGTCAATTTCGTTAAACCCCTTAATGGAACATGCCAGTTGAACAATGCTACCTTGACGGATCACCCACTGCATGCTACTGTAAACAGTGGTTGTAGATATTATCAGCGTACATCAGTGATGTCATATATTATACCATAAATAGAGGATATTACACGTTGGCTTAAGATATGAAGTCTATTTTCGAGTGATAAAAAATATTTCACGAGTGGGCGCAGCGAACGAGTGAAATATTTTTCAGCACGAGAAGAAAAATTTCATATCTTAAGCCAACGTGTAATTTTCTTTTTATTATATAGACAAAACCACAAAGAAATTAGTAATATATACAGTATGAGTGGCCGTGTTGTATCAGATATACAACCACGAGGCGTAGCCAAGTGATTGTATATCTGATACAACACGGACACGAATACTGTATATGACTTATCAAACGTCTAGGTTAGTTCCTTTGTGTTTCACTAAAATTTTCAAAATTAAAGTAAATTTGGCCAATAAAATCCAACTTAAAGTTTATGCGAATGAACACAGTTTTGTATCAGATTTACAACACTCTTCACGGTCGTGATTTCTGTTGTGTTTTGCTCATGAATTATTCATGAGTTTGATAAAAACTATTACAACGCGCCTCAAGTGAGCGCGGGGAAAACATCACAAGTGACGTCATCGATATCCTCACTAGTGAAGATATGGAAAATACGTTACTTAGGTCCCGGATGTAGTTTGTACGAAAAAAATACGAGTTTGATATTTCCCAGTAAAACACTCATATTTATATAATAAGTCTACTCTCACCTCAATCATTCTACCTTGACAGGTTAGCCACTGCATGTTACTGTAGTCAGTAGTTGTAACAGCTTACATCAAATATATCATATATCCATACCATGAGGTAAATCACTAGTATCAGTTCTATTAGAGCTATTATTGTTGAAAAAAAAACGCTAAACGAGGCGCAATTTAGCTCGAAGCATGGCTTAAAAGTCTCATTTCGTATTCTAGAATATCTTAATAGCGCATGCAACTTTGTTTAAAAATCATTGGCATCGAATTTCAAAGAAATAAACAATAAAATAGAATGTCCATACACTTCGCGTTTTAACAGGACTCTCTCTGCTCCTCCTTTTCCTCACTATCTCGCTCTTGGTCACCCTTGGTCGCACACCACGGGTAGACCGATGAAGAAACAGAGAAAGGCCTCAAGTAAAAGTCAGAAAGTTGGCCCGGACTGGGAAAAAGTTCCCCTCTGTTTTAAAAGAACATACAGTTCTGGGCTCAATGGTCTCGCCAATTATATTCAATAATTCGCCTATAGATTTTGCCTATCCGGACCTTTAATTTTAGTGAAAATTTATATACATATTTATATGTAATATATACAGTATGAGTGGCCTTGTTGTATCCGATATACAAACTCGAGGCGTAGCCGGACACGAATACTGTAGATTGCTTATCAAACGTCTAGGTTAGTTCCTTTGTGTTTCACTAAAATTTTAAAAATTAAAGTGAATCTGCCCAAAAAAATCCAAGTTAAAGTTTATGCAAATGAACACGGTTCTGTACCTGATTTACAGAACTCTTCACGGTCGTGATTTCTATTGTGTTTTCCTCATGAATTATTAATGAGTTTGATAAAAATGTTATAGAAATTATAGAGAATGGAACTAGTCGAGAATATCGTGAAATTTCACTGCTGTGCGCTGGAGGGCATGCTTTTCTATCAAATTTCCACCGATAGGTGCATAGGTACTTTTTGGTTGATTTGACGTGTTCGCGAGAATGCCGAACTTCTAATCAGTATTCTAAGGATATATTTTTAAAGGATTTTTTTTAATTGTATGACCTCATTTGAGTCTCATAGATTTTTTTCATATTTTTCCAAATGCAAACAAAAAGCAAAAAAGAACAGATTTTGAGTAAAGTGTTTTCTTTATAGCAACAAGACAAAAACATGGTTTTGCATTTCATCATAGAGTCAACAAGTTTTAGATCGCTTTGAAGTACTGACCCCAATAGTAATTCAGTGAGTTTTTCCTCCCCGGCCCTGCAAAGAAGCTAAGTACGTAAAACAGAACACGTTTATTCCTCAATATGTTTTTAGTAACTCTACTCCTTAGTAGTATACAGAATAGGGGTTCTGCGACGGGTGGATCAGGGTGGATCGTGGATCAACCCTAAGAATGACGTCACCCCCATGAAATGACGTCACATCCTTCATAGTGATGTCACACTTCCTCTTCGGATAGGTCATATCTATTTTTAGAACAACCCCTATTATGACGTCATAGTTCTTGAGAAGGAATCAGAGCCGCTTCTGAGCATCCTCCTTGATTGGTCATATCTATTTTTAGAATAGTCCGAATTATGACATAATCAGACGCATGAACCAATCAGGGGCTGTTTTTAATATTCCGGAGCCTTCTCCCGAAATCCCTATCCTGGATAAGCTGTATCTATTTTTTTGCTCACTGTATTATCTCGACTTTGGATTTGGTTACATGTTTCTATTTTAGAACACCTATGATCTTAGGATAGTAGAAAAGATGCAATGTTTATGAAAATAAAGTTTTCGGAACATATCCCGGTTTTATTCAACCATATTTCATAGTTATACGACGATTATGTATTCTTTCTAACATGAACTTAGAAATACCACTCTAAAGTATTTTCATCTCCTCTAAAGTATTTTATCCAATAGCGAATTGGTACTCATTCAGCGTCTGCAGTAATCGAATTGATCATACTCAGTAACTAGTGGGCGATCATTCACCTGTGAACGATGCGGGAAGCAACTTAACCGAAAGGATGCCCTAAAAAGACATAAGAAGAAACATTCTTAAGACAAGGAGCACCAGTGTCAGCACTGCAACAGAAAGTTTTACAGAAAAGATAAGTTGGAAGAACATCAGAAAGTCTGTGAGTATGATAAGTCGTATGAAGATCATGAGAGAAAGAGAAAAAAACGATGACAAAGAAAATGAAGAAGCACCCCTAAAGCGAGCTAAAGTAGATGATGCGAGTGAAACCGTTAATGAGGAACCGTGTAGTGATGATGGAAAAGACCCCTGTGAATAGCCTTTTTATGCCTCACTAGATTTGTCTCTTCTGTGAAAGACTTGTTGCATGAGCCGCAGTGAAAAGCCATGCTTCTACTTGCTTGTTTGCTTGCTGATCCACAGTCTTCAAAGGTTCGCTTGCAATGGCCAAAAGACTAGAAAGTTTGGTATTTATAGTGTCTGATCCCCAGAAATGCTAAAAATAGACACGACGTCATCTTTGGTGCAGAAATATTGAGATTTCATTGGCTGTCACACAAAATATATTGTGACGTCATTGGGGCAAGTTTGGGCATGTTTGAAAATCTTGATGAGCTAAGCTGCTTTGGAGTCGAGCAAATCGAAGGAAAGGAATATCGAGATTAGCTATGATAAATGGGACATAGGGATCTAAAAAATGGCCCTGTGCAAATTTGTCCCTTTTTCCCGAGTGTCCTGGGTTTGTCCTGATCATCCTGGTTTTGTCCTTACGGTCCTGGTTTTGGCCTTGTCGTCCTGTATAAAAGTTAAAACATCTTGAGAAAACTCTCATTCGTAACAACTCTTCGAACTGTCAACATGGTAAACCGAGTTTGCAGGGATTGTCCTGTTCCTGGATGTGGAGCAAAGTACCTTGTCAAGTTATCAAATCATTTGGCTGATGTGCATTTTCTGGATCACAAAGAAAGAAGATTTTATTTACAAGAAGCAAAGCTTCAACCCAAAGTCAAAGTGATGATGTATCAAGACGATGCTCCGAAATCAAAATCTTCGAAAATACTAGAAGTTCCATCGCTATCAGAAAGACCAGATATATTTTATGAACTTTCATTACCAAGAAAGAAAAAGAAAATACGGTTGCCGAAAACACAACAAAGAAAAGTTAAAAAAAGAGCAAGAAAACCGTAAAGAGTTAGAAAAGACAGATTTATTCGACGAGAAGAATAAATCGCCAACCAGAATTTACCACTGCGGGATATCACTCTTACTTCCTTAATGCCTCTGCTAGTTTTTCAACGAAGAAGATGAATGTTAGTTATCTACGCAGAAGTATGGAAGAACCTTGTTAGAAAAATATTTTTGATCCTGGATTATTTTTGTGCTAGTTTGATTATGCAAAACCATTAAGTGCAACTGCTTTGGTTACTTTAGTTATCTTATCAACGAAAAAGTAAAACTGTAATTTCTTAAGAATGTTAGTATGAAGTTAAGATCAATATCTATTCCTACTTGGATTAAAGGGAAAAGGACAAACGTGAATGCTGATAAATATATTTTACCATGTTATTAAGATTCAATAAATCGGATGATTGCTTTTCTTAATCAAACCATTTCTTTTGTTCAAAACCACAAGAGCTGACATTGAATAAACAATGAGCATTGAAGTTGTACATCGAGTTTGTTTAGTTATGGTAATAAAAAAGATATTGAAACAAATCTCTGCGTTTTCTAAATCAAAGTATCGGGAGTAATGAAACAAGAAGGCAAAACCATAAGATAACTTCGTTATACTTTACTAGTTAGACGAATCATAAGATGAATCCATTTTATAGTTGAATGTGTGGCCTGCCAAAAACCGGTGTGAACCGGTGATCTAAGAAACAAAACAAAAAGCTCAGCAGTTTTCGAGCCGTGCCATGGTCCCGCGCTTGCTATTTCTTAATGTATGATGTTCAGTGGCACTAAAAGTTTCGATGCGCGTTTCATGGATTGGAAAATATATATATGAACAAGGAAGGCAGAATCGTTGATTTCTACAACAACAAAAAATAACAAAAAGCTCATAAGCTAAAGTCATCGGTGTGTTACTAATTATACAAAACAAACATGAAAACCTCAAAAAAACTTTGGAAACGCTTTGATGGGTCTATACTGTAGTTATAATTACAATACTAAGATACGCTAATGCAAAAAGTAAAAAAAAAAAAAAAAAAAAGAAAAAGAAAAAAAGGAATTCGGATTCTCCATGACATGAAGGTTAAAAATTCAGACGTTTAGAATAGGTTATAAAAAGAAAAATCATGACGCGTGCCTGATCCCATTGTTTGAAAAACATAAAACCAAGATGAATAATACGGAAGCTCTGGGGGGACTTCACACTTCACACTTCACACTTCACACTTCACACTTCACACTTCACACTTCACACTTCACACTTCACACTTCACACTTCACACTTCACACTTCACACTTCACACTTCACACTTCACACTTCACACTTCACACTTCACACTTCACACTTCACACTTCACACTTCACACTTCACACTTCACACTTCACACTTCACACTTCACACTTCACACTTCACACTTCACACTTCACACTTCACACTTCACACTTCACACTTCACACTTCACACTTCACACTTCAGATTTAATAGTTTAAACATGATTGTATGGTCTCCCTGTGTTTCTGTGCTTGCTGTCAAGATGGCGTCAGAGATGGAACACGAGGTGAGATTTATTTATTTATTTATGCATAAAAGTAACAACTGTAAGGTCTCCAATTTTTTTCTATTTAAATTTAACTATTTAACATTTATTTTGTAATTTTTGTAAGACTCCAACTTCAAACGACACCAAATAGTCGGGCATAGTTTTACTAGGATCAAGGGTTCTACCGTGCAGGGTAGTCCGTTGTTTGTCGAACTTCCTCTAATAACGGGTCTTCATTTTTTTTTATATGAACCTCAACGATGTAATCTTGGTACTAATAAACCTAAATGTAAAAGTTAAGGGAGGTCACTATGGTACAGATTATAGATTTGACATTATTGAGAAGCTGCACCACAGGTAACCCAACATGCATGATTAATCTAAAGTTATTTGCAAATTTTCCCTTTATAACCCACTTCATTACTTGGTGCCTGTACTGGATGGATACTAGCATGCATACTTTAAATGTTGGTGTGGTATTAGATAATGAAAAAGCCACCTTTAGAGTAGCCATTAGAGAGACACCCATTAACCAGTCACTTTTAATAATTTCTAGCTATATCAGGTACTGGAAACAGCCAATTTGGAAAGGCTGAAGAACACATTTATTGAGAATAAAGTGAGTACCACATGTCATAATGTGCAATTTTGAAATTATGGTCACAAATAACAGGGCATAGTATATTTTTTGGAAATTTAAGTAATTCTTGTTGTGTTTCAATCCCCCCTCTCTTTGCTTAGAGATTTCCACATTTCTGGCAAAATAATAATAATACTTTGTTCTCAAATGTAAAAAGGAAGAACTTAGAAAACTATAATAATATTTTCCATCCTTTCTTCACACCTGACCACCTCCCCTAATTTCCTGAGATTTTTTGTTTGACCTTTTACATACATATATACATACACACTTTATTTTCTTTTCAGAAGCACTGACAGAAAAAATACAATATGATAAAAAAGTTAAATATATAAAGTATAAATCTAAGATGATATATACTATATATACACCTGCCTCCAGGATTTTCTTTTAAGCAAATCTCTAAATGACTGATCAGTTTCTTAATGACATCATCAATTTATATTATACCAGGTGCACAGTGTTAAGGCATATAAGGATGGTGACCGATCACCAGTTTGAGGCAATGGGTTTGGCTATCGGAGAGACAGCAATGCTGCGAGCCATGATATTGCCAAGAAATAATGATCCTCAAGTCAACTCTCCAATACAAGGTATGGACTAGAAATCATTAACTCATTAAAATGGCACAATATAACACTCGCTTAACAAAAAACATTAGCCTCAAGCTAACCTTTATCTACAGGCTGCTACAGAGATTTGAAAAACAATTCCCCTTTTTGTTCATCCTAGACACATTATCTGACAAATGTAGTACATAACCTCACAAATCTTCTTTGCGAGATACAACATAGCTTGATATGGTTGCTCTCATATGACAAAAATCAAGCTGTTACTATTATTAGATTATATTTAATTATCTATTTTGGATTTACCAGCTTTGTTATTAATTTTTAAATTTCCTATCTTATTGAGTAAGGATTTTTAAAAACTACTGCCATTTTTCCTGGGGTGGCCAAAGATGATCAGAATATGTCATTTTTGGCTATTCCCTCCCCATCCGCTACTCCTGTAGATAAAAACCTATGCCAAAATGCATGTAACTACAATTCTCAAACACATTAATAATTCAGGAGTTTTTCATCCAATGACCATGGTCTATTCAGTCAGGTAGATGCATCTTGTTGATCGATACCCCAATGAAACACTGTAGGAAGATCACTAATGATATAGGGAAAAAAACATCTAGATTCATCCACCTGACTTAACGGGACTATGAAACACGGTTCGAGATCACTAGTGTAGTCTAAATCTACATTGTGGTTGGAATTATCAAAAGAGTTAGAACCCCCCCGTTACCTCTTTAATTTCTCTCCCCTTTGCTCTGTTTGTCTGTCAAACTAACTACATACCTAATTTACATTTTCCCCATAATTCCAGCCAATCCAAATCAACCAACTGTGTAAATCAGTAGTGTAGCTAGGGAGGGGGCAGGGGGGAGGGGGGGGGGGGAGTGCCCCCCAAAAATTTAAGAAACTTTGTTAGAATGTATCCGAAAAAATATGAAAATTTAAAATTTTTTATCTTTTTATTATGGGTGTCCCCCCACATTTTTCCTTTTCCTGGGTTCTAGCCACGCCACTGAGTGTAAATTACTAACTGGTAAGGAGTACAGGGGGTTGTAAATCATACCCCTGGTGGGCCTTCAAGTATCAAAAGGATAAAATATAAAATATGACAAATATTGATTTATTATTAGTTATTATTACTATTATTAATTTTATCAGCTCCTTTAACGGTCTCATATCAAAACGTTTATACACCTACTTGCAGAAACGTCATAAGAAAAAAGAACATAAGTAATTTAGTGAGAAAGGAATAAATTAAAGACAAAAGAAGATCAATGAAGCTGAACTCTGAAGACAAAAGAAAGAGTTCAGCTTCAGTGATCTTCTTTTGTCAACCTAATTTATTCCTATTCCACTAAACTACAAATGTTCTTTTTTCCTATTACAACGTTGTTGCAAGTAGGTGTATGTTTTCAAGTAGTCAATTGTACGTAAATTGTTTGCGTAAAACAAGGAAATATGAAATAAACTTTCCATCATTATCATTATTATTATTATCACAATTATGGCAAGAAATAGACTGCAATCAAAATAACACGAAAATATTATTTGTTTTAGATAACAGGAAGGAAGAAATAAGGCGAGCCATCGACAAAATAAAAAACGAAAGAAAGAATGTAAAAAAAAAAAGAGCCTGCATCCACAAAGACCGAAAGCAAAGTAAAGCAGAAGAAAATAAGAATAGGATGGCTACATAGAGCACAAGGCGCCAGGTTCAAGCAAGTGAGAAGAACTGGCGGGGGCTCTATTCGTCAAATTACATACACTGATGATAACGCCATAACTGTAGAGTTCCTTAAAAGTGAAGGGCAACGCATGTTCTTTCCAGGAGGTACTTCCATACACGGTCCTTTAAAGAACATGAAAGTTGAACTTGGCAATTTCGAGCAAGAGCCTGTCGACGAATTTTCCGACACTGAGGGAAAGGAATGCACCTACCCAGAGTACCTCCGTAGTCGAGGCCTCTATGCAAGTCGTTCGTGCATATATTTAATGACGACTGAAATACCACAACAAGATGACAAGAAAAGCGATGAGAAAGAAACGCCAACGTCAGAGTACGAGCCAATGACCAACGTTTCTACTCCAAAGTATGGTGTTTACAGTGCAGAAGGCGACTACATTGACGTAAAAAGCAATGTCTTAGATATCACATACGAAGAAACTAAAGAGTCATCATACTCTGAAGTTATCATGCGATCGTTATCTTCATGTAGACACCAGTGCTACGACCTACAGTGTTTGAATGATCCATTCACACAAGACACCAAACTAGATAACTACGATCCCTTAGAAAACAATTTTACAGTAACTGAGATAACAAAAGGCAACACCTGTTATCTCAAGAGGAATTTTGCCGATACAGAGTCTGAAGTGTCTGAAGAAAGTTTCAGTTTTCCTCAGTGTCCTATGGACCACACATCAAATGAAATCATTCTCCATCCCCCCTCTGAAGTTTGGGGATATGACGACAACAAGCTTTTACTATGTGTTGTTGCTGCTTGCCATGGAGACCCTGCCTATTATAAATGGTATCTTAATGGAGAAATAATCAAAGAAGGACATGGTTTGTGTTGCCTTCCGGTTGGTGCAACAGGGGATTACAAGGTTGAAGTACAAAGCAAAGGAAAAGCGAAAGTCTCAGATTCTGTGGCGGTTAAGCCTTGGAGATGCAAACCTTTGCCTAGAATAGAAGAAGTTCACGATGATGCTGATTCTAGTCTTCTTCTTTGCAAGTTGCCAATCATTGACATCAAGGATGTTGACTTCAACCCAAGAGATGAAATTGGAAGAGGTTCTTTTGGAGTGGTATATAAAGGTGTATGGGCGGGAACTCCGATTGCATTGAAACATATAAAATTGCGAAATGCCAAAAGGATGCAACCTGTTTTTGAAGCAGAAGTGCAGGTACACAGTATGCTTCGCCATCCCAATATCGTCCAAATAATGGCCATGTCCCTGCTCAAGAATTCTGTTTACATAGTGTCAGAATTAGTGGACGGGTTTAACCTAGAAGATATTTT
Organism: Actinia tenebrosa; assembly: GCF_029948245.1. Classification (NCBI taxonomy): domain Eukaryota; kingdom Metazoa; phylum Cnidaria; class Anthozoa; order Actiniaria; family Actiniidae; genus Actinia; species Actinia tenebrosa. The sequence continues at coordinate 3,724,394 of NW_028292572.1, read as the reverse complement.
ATTTTGTGATGAAAGTTCTGAAGCACACAGCCATCGAGAAATGCTGCTTCAAGACAAAGTCCTTGTTGCCAAACAAATATGTCAAGCAGTGACCTATTTGCATCATCTGAAACCTGCAGTAGTGCACCGCGACATCAAGCCAGCAAATGTCCTAGTTGACAAGAAATCTGTTGCGACGAAACTGTGCGATATGGGACTGAGCAAAATCAAGACAGGAATAGCAACCACAGCTACCAATGGAGTCCCGGGTACGCCGCAATATCTAGCTCCTGAATGTTTACTGGACAAACAACCAGGAACATTACACTCAGATATATGGTCCCTTGGTTGCACATTGGTTGAGCTTGTTTCAGAAAAAGATTGTTGGCAAGACGTATCTGGGGAGGCTTGTGTCGATGTGGAATCACTGCTGAAGAACAAGAAAAGCCCTGAAGCATTAAACCAGTTGCCTCCTATTCTAACCAACTGTTTGGAGTACGATCCAACGAAACGTCCACGTGCAATTGATATCCTTAATGCGGTGTCATTTTGGGCAAGGGGGAAATAAGTCAAAGCCCTTGAACATCTTCTCAGTATTACGTCCGTGTGTCACTAAATCAGAGGCGGATTTAGGGGTGGTGACGGGATTGACTAGTCACCCCCCGTTCAAAAATCCTGAATCCGCCTCTGCTGATTGTACTAAAGAGAAATTGAAACTCCATGCAGTAAGTTTTGGACAGTCCGGCGTTAATAGCCCGTTCGACTGCAAATGACAGGAGAACTTTAGGTTTTGAATGTTTTGTTATAGTTAGACATATAATCATATTTAAAATTACTTTTGAAAAGGAATCTTTAAACGATAGAGTACAAACAGTAAAAGTGTGCAATAGTTTTCACTATCAAGTCCTATACAGTGCTATTTTTATAGGTCTAAATAATGCAAAGTATTGTTTAAAAACCTATTGAAAACAATAGGATTAGCAGAATTTATCGCTATTTAGCGCGCACTATGTTTAGTTTTAATATTTTTAAAAAATTACACACTTTTAGTTTTTATACTTTATTCCATTCGGCGTTGTGCGTTAATTATTTAAACAAATATACAGTCGGTTTTTGTTCAGTTTCAGGTAATCCTGAAAGACACATAAAGGCAATCCCCTCTGCTTGTCGTACTCTGGCCGTTCGTACACATGCGTTCGATCTTGGTTGAGCTTAGGGTAATGATTGATTATTAGAGATTATATACTTTATGTTATCATAGTTATTGTTATTGATGATACTTGATTTTTTATGATTGAAAATATGGTAGTTATTATAATTGATGACATAATTATTATTAGTATCATCATCGTTGATGATAATTGAACTACTGTTATTTATGATATAGAAATTTTTATTAAAGATGTCACAGTTATTGTAATTGATGTCATAAAAGCATAATAAAACTTGTATTTTTTCAGTATTTAAAGCGAGCTATAAGTCTAACAAAGTCTTGATTACGAAAATGTTTGGAAACTTCAAGTAAAAATGTAGTTGACATCCAGATCAAGGTCGGTGTTAATTTTCAAGTCTACTCCCTTTACAAACAGCGTAGCTCTTCAATAAGTTCGACATACAGATCGCAAGCTGCACCAACTGTGTTTGGTCTCTCTGCAAATGGCCTTAGCAGATGTAGTAGTTGTAGAAAGTCATCAGTGTAGTCAGGAGGTGGTGGACTTGCATATTCGTCTAAACAAATTTCAACGTCTTCAACGTCCACCGTTATCCCAAAGTTTTCTGAATCATACAATTCAGGTGAAAAGTAAATGACATTTGGTCTACCGGATGGACATTCTCCATTTTTGTTGCTTCTGATTGGATGAGAGTTCCATTCCTTAACTGTCCTTTGAAGCTCAGCCCGAAGCACACCCATGAAGCAATATCCTTAAACACTGAATGTGTACGGGATCATGACCATTGTACAATCCCCTATCCCTGAGATCTTTAAACATATTTATCCACCAACCTGTGCAGGACTTTCTCAACAACGCCCACCATGCCTCTATTCTTTGGTTTGCTGTGCTTTTCCCATACATGAAGCTTTTCACCCCAGCGAATGCATCGTTGCAGTCGTAGCGGAAAAATGGTTGTAAAACCTCGATTGTTGTATTTTCCGTGCCCAAATCACATCGGAGAATTCTTGGGGCTTGCTGATGCTGTTCCAAGTATTTCAGGTAATACCAAGCAATTACCGCTGGATCATTATTCGTTGGGGACACGTGTAACCATAGAACTCGTCTGCTGTATCCATCCATAGCACCATGAATAGCAAACCCGAAAGGTTTAAGTTTGTCATAACCGTCAGCATGCCATAAATGATTAGGGCCAGGTGCAACGTACTTCCTTCTAGATAGTCTGTGACGTTTCCTTGTTTCAACTCCTATCGGATCAATAACTTTCATGAGTTGCCTTACGGTTTTTTGATTAACACGCAAATTATGCTCTTCTTGTATGCGTCTCCACATCGTTCGATACCCGATACTCCCCCCCACTGTCCTGTAGTTGTCGTTCAATTGCCCTGACAATATCGTCAATATCGGACTGCGTCGCCACAAAACACTCTTCGTTTCAGATGGAGACGAGACAATATCCTTTTCAACTGTCTCACACATAGTTTTATGCCATGGACTGTTAGAAGTGTAGCCACAATTTCCACATATCTGTATCCTTTTAGAAAATAGTACGTGATAAGACGTTCTCTGTTTTCTCCTGAGCAATATGGAAATCCAGTAAACAGAATTACAACTAGCAGCCACTTGGTCTGTAAAAATTATTAATAAATAAAATATATTATTCTTTCCTCATCTACTCTGACACCAAGCAACATGCTTACCCTCGGCGCCTTATCATGCAAGACGCTCTGTTGCACGTGTTATCCCATTCATACTCATTTTCTTACATGGTAATGCCAGGCTAGCATTTTCATATCCCATACATACTCATTTTCTTACATGGTAATGCTAGGCTAGCATTTCTATATAATATTAACTTCAACTGCTGCTCTTTAGCATAGATATTTTTCGGCTAGCCCTACCTCGTGGCGTTTTATAGCAATCCACTAGTTCACTAATTTTGTCTCCCACTCAAGCAGTCGAAAGAAGCTAATTAGTGGAAAAAAAAACCTTTGTTATATAACATTAAGTATGCTATAATCTGAATTACCTTTTTGTCCATTACTACTGAACCTGAGCATTTGTCTTCAGCACACCAAGCTTACAAAGCAATAAATGGCCGGCTGCCGGTGTTAAAACACAGGACGACCATAAAACCAACTATTAAATCTGAAGTCTGAAGTCTGAAGTCTGAAGTCTGAAGTCTGAAGTCTGAAGTCTGAAGTCTGAAGTCTGAAGTCTGAAGTCTGAAGTCTGAAGTCTGAAGTCTGAAGTCTGAAGTCTGAAGTCTGAAGTCTGAAGTCTGAAGTCTGAAGTCTGAAGTCTGAAGTCTGAAGTCTGAAGTCTGAAGTCTGAAGTCTGAAGTCTGAAGTCTGAAGTCTGAAGTCTGAAGTCTGAAGTCTGAAGTCTGAAGTCTGAAGTCTGAAGTCTGAAGTCTGAAGTCTGAAGTCTGAAGTCTGAAGTCTGAAGTCTGAAGTCTGAAGTCTGAAGTCTGAAGTCTGAAGTCTGAAGTCTGAAGTCTGAAGTCTGAAGTCTGAAGTCTGAAGTCTGAAGTCTGAAGTCTGAAGTCTGAAGTCTGAAGTCTGAAGTCCCCCCAGAGCTTCCGTAGAATAATGATTAAGATATCCATCAGGATATAAGCCGCAGGATCGCAGTGAATCCCTGACCCAATGGATCACAAGCTGGAGTATATCATAGGATTGTTAGTTACTGAGTATGATCAATTCGATTACTGCAACCGCTGAATGAGTACCAATTCGCTATTGGATAAAATACTTTAGAGGAGATGAAAATACTTTAGAGTGGTATTTCTAAGTTCATGTTAGAAAGAATACATAATCGTCGTATAACTATGAAATATGGTTGAATAAAACCGGGATATGTTCCGAAAACTTTATTTTCATAAACATTGCATCTTTTCTACTATCCTAAGATCATAGGTGTTCTAAAATAGAAACATGTAACCAAATCCAAAGTCGAGATAATACAGTGAGCAAAAAAATAGATACAGCTTATCCAGGATAGGGATTTCGGGAGAAGGCTCCGGAATATTAAAAACAGCCCCTGATTGGTTCATGCGTCTGATTATGTCATAATTCGGACTATTCTAAAAATAGATATGACCAATCAAGGAGGATGCTCAGAATCACTATGAAGGATGTGACGTCATTTCATGGGGGTGACGTCATTCTTAGGGTTGATCCACGATCCACCCTGATCCACCCGTCGCAGAACCCCTATTCTGTATACTACTCTCCTTTAATGTCCTCTTCATTCAGAGAAAAATCTTTATTTTTCGGTTGAAAAATGCTTGCCAACCTGCTATTAATCTTCGTAAACAAACACACACGTTCACAGTAACAATCTAATTGATAGGCTATCAAAGGCTGCAACAAGGCCTTCTATTTTCCGCCATTTCCACTGACCAATTGTTGTGTTTATCAAACCAAGGGGCTTATTCCGGTTTTCTTCGACTGTCGACGATTGCAAAGATTTAAACAAAACTTCACTTAGTCTCGCCCTTTCCGCGACATCGTGCTTTTCAGTGCCTAGCGGCCCCTATTCATCGGTGATGTTTGGGAGGCAAGTGGAATGCCTCTTAGCATTCAATCCCTTTCCTGCTTGAACATCAATAACATCACTGGAATTTTTTTAACAAATAAAAATAAATAACTAAATAAATAGGATTTAGCAGTGGTATTTCCACAGAGTGGCTCTTCAACCACTGTAATTCCAATTGGAATTTAAAAGTTTATTTTGCGGAGGGAGGAAAGGCCGGAGAACCCGGAAAACCCTCGAAACACATGAGAGAACAAACAAACAACTCTACTCACATACGACACTGAGCACGGCGGGAGTCGGAACCCGGGTCTCATAGATTACGCGTAGATTGGGAGGTATAGTTGTGGCCAATTAATCGAGTAAAGAATGTCTTGTAAAAGACAGTGATTGTAAGAAAAAAATGAAAGGCCAGGAGATGACAAAGACCACAGGGTTGTCGATAACTCAAAAAGCAACAATGGGCCTATTAAGGCATTACTTGTGTGACCCTAAGTGGAAATATGCAAAATATGAGTACGTTCCTGATGCTAAGTAAAAAAAAATTTTTTTTTTTTCGGTATTAAACTTTTGCCTACATTTTACGATAGTTTCAAAGCAAGGGCTGGGACTAATGTTCATTGTACGTCGAAAGGGAAAGGCAATACTATATCCGTGGATATTGAAAAGCTGGAAAACAGGTTTCAATATCTCTTGTCTGACAACCGTGCAGTGCCTGTGCTGGTAGATTTTTCTCTGACGACTACAATCCAAAACCCCATGACGATATTAACATTAATGATGCAAAAACGAGGCAAATGAAATCAAGCTAAAGCTTCAAGTCTCTTTACTGAAAACACTGGTATACTCAAAACCGGACTGAGATACCATCATAGCTTCAACAGTGACAAACGCTATTACTATGAATAACTTCTGTGATTGAGAAGGATGTGGATCATTTCATTGGAGATTAAGACCGGGAATTTGCTATTCACCGGGCTACTTATCAGATTGGCTAGAAATCTGAAGCATCAGAAGCCAACAGAGGAAGGAGTAGAAAGTTAAAAAAGGAAAAGAAGAAGATGGTTGCAGCTTCAGAAAACAGGGGGAAAATAGCTGGCATTGTCATTTAGGTCCCTGGGAATAGCTCCTGTTGATTTCAACTATGCAGGGCCATCGCTAGAGCCCACCCCAACTTCTCCCCCATACAAATAATGCAATAAGATGCAATAACGCAATAAATGTTTATCAATATATGGCATAACTAAGGTTGGTAAAGCAACCCCCCCCCTCCCCCTCCCCTCAAGGTCCTAACGACGGGCTTGCTACGCGGCACCAGAGATGTATAGAATACACAAGCAGAATTTATTTTGTGGAAGTATAAACGTTTATATCTTCAAGATGCATCACTCAATCAAATCATTTGAATTTTTTTATCAATCAGATATTCACTTTATTTAGAATCAATGATGAAAATATTAAGTTAGGTGGTATATGCGCTTTAAGTTTAATCTGTTTATGATTATGATTCTTTCTCCGGCAGAAAACGTATTAATCAATGATACGAGTTTTTGAGCAAACTATTTTTTTCTATGTGCAAGCATTTTTTATTTGAACATTTAGGCCCAGGTCAGACGCCGTAATTAACATGAGCCGAACCTAATACAGGGTAATAAGGTCATGTGAAGTACGGCGTCTGACCCAATTAAGTTCGACTGATTCAATTTGGACCGACTAAGTCGTTCTTCACGACTAGGTCAGTCGTGAAGAACGACTTAAGATCGACTTCGGGTCAAAAGCCGTACCTCACATGGGCCGATAAAAAATCATTAATTATCTTAATGCATGTTTTGGCCTCGTTTTCATTAATCATCACTAAAGCGCATGCGCACTTGAGCATTCTTCAAAGATGGAGGATGATTTTCGATTTTTCTGAGAATGTAAAGGAATGTTCCCCTGGAAACCCTGAATGTTTTCTTAAACCGTTCATCTGAATAATTGTTCCAGACAATTTCAAACCAACCAGAATTACGTGCAAAGCGTTTACATGCTCTTTCATGCACGTCCGTTTCATTTCGCGAAAGCAGAAGAAGAGCAGAAACAAAACAAACACGTAGCAGTGCCACCCTTCTTTTTTGCAAAACGCATACAGAATGGGAAAAAGATATGAAAACTATATGTTTATAAATTGATAGAAGAGATGTTTGAGACTTGATTGGGTATAAAATAATGGTTTTAGCTATTTATTGAAATCGGTCAGATGATATTTAGAATTGAGTGCTATTCACTCATAGATTTGACCCTTGCTACGCCAAAAAAAAAAAAAAAACCAAGTGCACAACTTTTTTCCCCAATGAAACTCACGTCATGAACTATTTAGATGTTCTTCTAGAATATATCCAAAAATCAGTTTGGGTTATTGTATTTAGGGTTCATACGGAGGCCGTGAACATTGGGTATTTTCGACATATATACCGTGACTGAAATCGACAAGTGTTTGTTGTTTCTGGTCGCTATTTTCTCATTCGTTTCTATTTTCATCCGGAATTTAAACCCGAAAATGCATTTCCTTTTTAAAAAAAATACCTTTTATCAGTAATTTACATAGTAATTTACTAGCCCCCCAGGGGCTAGTTTTGTTCTTTTTGAAGATTCTTCGAGAAAGTTGTCCATTGCCGACATTTTTTAGCTTTGAATCTCTTTTACTTAAAAAAAAAACAAAAAACAAAAAACGAAAGATAATACTGATAATCCAACACACGATCAGGTTTAGTGAAATTTACCTTGGATGTCTTTTACTGAAACCGGAATTTTTGAGATTCCTGATTCTTGACAAGTCAAGACTACATTTATAAACAGAATTGAAAACTAGTTAAGGTGAGCAAAAAAAAAAAAAAAGCTTACTTACTTCTTTTACATAACGATGTTTGGTTTGCCATAGGAATTTTGATGTTTTTAAATTAAATGCATTTTTACCGCAATGAAAATAAAAAACAAATGCTTGGGTAGCATAAGAGAGAAAATTGGCTGGAGATCATCAACTAACTAAACTTGAGAAATGAAGGCCCTGAACGTTAAAACCAAATGTGTCATCAGTTAAAAAAGCTTTCTTAATATCCTAATACTTCATTTAAATAATTTTATTCCTTTCATATAAGCCTTAGTTAACTACTTTTCAAGAAGCTTGAAAACTAAGCTTACTAGTTTTGAGGTTCGATTTTACCAGTTTTCATCTGCTTTCATGTGTGAGAAAGATACCGAAATCACTGACGACAAAAGTTTTCGAAAAACCAAGTTTACATTCAGTATTAAACTTGACAAGAAGAACTGAGACAAAATAGAAAATAATGCAAAATGCAAAATGACTAATTTCTTTGTCAGTAAATTGACATCTGTAAATGTTTTTGAATATTTTTTTAGCTTTTTAAAGTGAAAGACGAGGTACAATAACATCTCTCAACAACACAAATTCAAGCTCATTTCACATAATCATGCTAGCTCGAACATCTTCATAAACAGTTGAATATACGATAATCAGGTGTCACTAAAAAATAAAGAACTTTATATCTGGCACATTAAAGCACCGTTCTTTATTATATGAAAAAATAAAATAAAATAAAATGAAATAAAATGAAATAAAATGAAATAAAATGAAATAAAATGAAATAAATGAAATAAATGAATAATGAAATAACATGATGAAATGAATAAATGAATACCCTGAAATACCATGAATAAATGAATAAATGAAATCCATGAATAAATGATCCCTGCCTACACTGAATCCCTGCCTACCTGCCCTCCACTGCCTCACCTGCCCTCCGCCACTCCCCTGACCTCCACTGCCCTACCTGCATCCCCTGCATCACTGACTCCCTGCCTCCCTGCTCCCTGCATCCCTGCCCTCCCTGCCCTCCCCTGCTCCCTGCCCTCCCCTGCCCTCCCTGCCACCCCTGCCCTCCCTGCCTCCCCTGCCCTCCCTGCCATACTCCCCTGCCCTGAAATGTGAGTAAGGTACATAAATAACATTAAATAATGAGAGTAAAAAGGCGTTATTACTGACACCGAGCTAAACAAGATAAAATACTTTTTTGCTATATAAACGGTAGACGTTTCGTGAATTTACATAATCCAAGTTTTCTACGTTTCTAAATATTTCAGTAGGTCCTTTTGTTATTTTGGATTAAGAAGCTAGAAAAATAAAAAAATATTTACTAAAAGAAAGAAAGGGATCAGAAATGTACTTTGCTTCGACAGCATGAGTCAATTGTAGCGTTACCTTGAAAAATAAAACCTTTGGGCTTTTTCGATTTACTTATTAACTATACATGTGGTACAGTGGGGCAAAGGCTTTTCATCTGTCAAGATCTTGAAGGAAATCGCCGTCATGCATTTCAATTGGATCAGCAATTGAAATTACGAAACAAAGCAGTCTTAGTTCTGTGCATAAAAATATGCATATTTTATTGTTTAGCTCGCCAAACTAGGGTATAGAATGTCGCTTTAGACAACGATAGCAAGGAAAACTAATTCTGCAATATGAAACTTAATTTGACGATTACTACGCGCCGGATATTTTAACAAGGACTACTTGAAGTACGTTACCCAATCAAAACATAAAGTGAAAACAATGTAATCGAAATAAAATCAAACTTCAATGGAAACAGCAGGAACTTGCGTATGAATTGAATCATCGTAAAAAGCTTTGTGAAGCTGACGTTTCGGACGTTAGTCCTTCGTCGGAGTAAGTGAAACAAACCAATTATAGGCAGGCTACGAGGCTTATGAGTACTAGTCCGTAAGGATCGAGCAAACTTCGAATAGGTTGGCCAGTCAACCTCAAGTATTTTGTTCAAATTTGGTATATAAACTTGGTTTGGGGTCCTAAATACGAAATGGATAATTTTTTGCGTAAAAATAAATTTACTGACAAAATTCGTGGGAGGATCAGTTTTGGATTCTTGTTTTCGTATTTGGTATTATATTAGCGGTTTATTGACGATATTTTTGCAATATGGGCCGGCCCTAAGGAAACACTCATGGAGTTTCTCAATGCATCAAATAGTAAAAAATGATCTTATCAAACTCACATATGACATGCATAAGCGATAGTAGTATTTCCTTTCTGGATCTCCTTATTTATAAAAAAGCAATGGTGATGAGTAATAAAAAAGTTTGCAAAACCTATGGAAAGATGAGTTGTTCATTTGTGCTGCTCACCTGTAGACTTTAAAAAATCGTAAAAAAAAAATATCAAGGACTTATTTAAAGAACAGTTTTTTAGTAAGGTTTTCATTCTAGTCAACTTTTTGAAGCCCTTAGTGGAGGAAAAAATATAAAACTAGAATTATGAGGTAACAGTAATGCTGAACGAGATACACCTACTTGAAAGAACGTTGTCATACGAAAATAAAACATTGGTGATTTATTGGGATAGGAATTATATTAAAAAACAAAAGAATATCACTGAAGCTGAACTTTTTTTTTGGCTTCTAATGTATTCCTTCCTCACTAAATTACTAATGTTCTAAAATCGTATGAAATCGTTCTTGCAAGTAGGTGTATCCTAGTGCAATTCGTCTATTGTAAACCATCACCGATATAAATCGCTACACCTCACTTGCTCTTGCCCTTGCTATCTCTTCTTAATAAAGAATAGCAACGAATGCTAACTGCAGAGTCTTCAATTTATTATTTAGCCATGTAGGTTTCTGATAATGTTAGAATATCAATCGGTTAGGTCGTGCTTTACATGTGTTGTATTTTGAATTGAGCACGTTAAAATATCCCTAACTTCGACATATGAAAATCATATGATATCTACTTCTTATTGAAGCCTACCTAGACTTTCCTTTTTCACCAATTCAAGGGCAAAACATCATGATATTCAAAGCTATAGTCTTGTGTATATTACTTGTTCGTATCGCGCGTATAATAATAATATAATTGATAATTTTCTTGAGTGTGTTTCTTTCTTGACTTGTATTGATGAATAAAAATGAAATAATCGAGGCACCCTTTCTATGTCTAGCGGCGACAAAGTTTAAATTATATGTTCATTTTTTCCATATAAAATATTCAATAAATTTATCTTTAACTACAAAATGAAATGTTTGAAAATATTTTTCAATTAAACTTGATAAATGTCATCAACGTTTTTTTGTATAAGCTTAGGTTTTTTATATAAGTATTTTTTGACAACAATATATAAGCTTACTGTAAAATAAATAGAATTTCAGAACAAAAAAATCGATTTTTAACAAAGAAAAAATATGCTTTATCCAAGGTCGAGGAAAGGAGGTCAAAGATACTGAACGTAGATATGATTTATGGTCCCTAAAGATAAAGAATAAACCATCTAAATGTTGATTTTGCGACTAACAATTTTCAAAAAGTACGACTGGTTTACGAAGGCGAATACAGAATAAAGAATAGCCAGGAATACTAACTGCAGAGTCTTCAATTTATTATTTAGCCAGGTAGGTTTCTGATAATGTTAGAATATCAATAGTGGTTTGCATGTATTGTATTTTGAATTGAGCACGTTAAAATATCCCTAACTTCGACATATGAAAATCATATGATATCTACTTCTTATTGAAGCCTACCTAGACTTTCCTTTTTCACCAATTCAAGGCCAAAACATCATGATATTCAAAGTTATACAGTCTTGTATATATTGCTTGTTCTTATCATGCGTATAATAATAATATAATTGATAATTTTCTTGAGTGTGTTTCTTTCTTGACTTGTATTGATGAATAAAAATGAAATAATCGAGGCACCCTTTCTATGTCTAGCGGCGACAAAGTTTAAATTATATGTTCATATGTGAGGGAGTGATGTGGCAGTTTTGTATTTATATTATATATGGCTGCGGTCTAGAACTAGGTACAGCTAGATATAAAACGGCAATGTAGGACAAAAAAAGGCAGTTTTAGAAGTTGGTTTTACAATTGTACTAAAAAGCAATCAATCTTTTTCCAATTATAATAACTTAACCAAGCCATATGGCTAAACGCCCGCCGCCCTGTTTTTATAATTAAAAAAGTTGTTTTTCAATTCTTAGGCATTACAAAACTTATAGAATTCATACTACAAGAGAGTAGCGCTAGGTGGGAACCATTCAAAAACTAATCGCTGTAAATTAGATTAGATTAGCAAATTAGATTCGTCTGGATGTGAATGGCTACGTCGATATTGTATTGTGTATTAAGAAGAAGCTTTTCATTTTTTACTGAAAGGCCATAAGACAAGGATCATTCTTCGACTCTGCCGAACAAGGTACTTATATTGCTAATATTTAATGTAACCAACATGACTGAGTTTTGAAGATAACTGCCGAAGTATCGACTATACATTACGGGGAAAAACATTTAATGATAATGATACATGGGTTTCATCGTATGGTGCATAAGATAAGACAGAGCTTGTGCTTTCCTTGTAATCTAAATGTATTTGAAGGCATACTCTTAAGATAGAGAGAGATAAATGAATGAGTGAACTTTATTATACCCAGTATTACAGAAACAACTGAATGCAAGCTAAGTCGGTCATCATTATTAATGAAATTTCCACCTTGAGAACCACTAACGTCATTGAGATGTTAAGCGAAAGCGTCCTTTTATTGAAATTCTGAAAATTGTGCACATGTATTTTACTAAAGGACATGTCATTATCGAACATAAATAAAAACTTCATACTAAAGGAAAAGATAAGAAGCAATGAAATAATTAATATATGTTCTTTACAAAGAAACTTATAATTATGAAATGTGCCGCTGATTATCAGTAGTTTGGCAATCACGGATACTCATGGAAGACTGTTGGATGATGCAACCAATTCAAAAGAACTATATCAAACGTTTCTATTATTCGGCAGTGATAAGAAGATTTTGGTAAAATTATTGCTAGTCAGCTCACTACTGATCGAATCACACTGCACTATATCTAATTATATTTTATTATCATTATCTTTATTGAGGTTTAATGCAATTTTAAACGTTTTATTCCGGATAGCTTCGGCATCGTGCTAGAATACGATTCAATGATCTCCGCTTTGGAATGTTGCTTCATGAGCAGCATTTTAAAGAAACAAAAGAAAACAATTAAAAGGATTTATTTACAAAGATACTTAAAATTATGAAGGAAACAAAGTAAAAGTGTTTAAACATGCAACTGGCGCCGCTGAGTCTTACTAGTGCTCACGGATGCTCATCGAAAAATGTTGGATAATGCAACAATTAATACAACAGGGCCCGGTTGTACGAAGGGTGGATAGCGCTATCCAAACGGATAATTCTTTATCAAGTGGATGAGTCGATGTGTTTATCCAATAAAGTTATCCACTGGATATGATTTATCCGCCAGATAGCGCTCTCCAACCTTTGTACACCCGGGCCCAGAACTATACAACGTCCCTTCTATCGGCAATAATCGCTACTTGCTTTCAAGTTTCAAGTTTCAAGTTTATTCACACACAAGTACAATAAGCTAAATTGTTACAAAAAAGTGGAATGAATGATGATACAAGTGGAGATTATATATACAAAGAATTCAGCTTCAAAGAGAGCTGACTTTTGGAAGCTTTTAAGCAATGATTTGGCAACCAATTTCAGTTGTTACTTTGAATGATTTTCTTCACGGCGAACAGCAGGACCCGAACAAACTGCAGGAATGATAAATTTCCATATACATATAAACACTACGAAACCTGAAATTGATCCACAAAAAATCGCAAGTTGGCAAATTGAAACACCAAAATAAATGGCAAGATTTTATTGCGTGGCGTGGCTGTCATTCCTTAATATTCCTATGTCACTTTTCTTGCATTAACTTTTGATTTTCTTCACGAAGCGCTTAAACTTTCAATATTATGACTTTGCCTTATAAATAAAAATGGCCGTGAAAGGAAAATTGATCAGTTCGGAAACTGGAATTTAGTAATTTATTCTCTAATTTCCCGGATGTGTCACTCAATTCTGTACGATGATACCTAGAATAAGAACTGAACGCGTTAAAAGTGTTCTTATGAATAGAGGCTTGCTTAATTTTAGATAATTTTTAAATATTGAGTGCAGAAGATATATATGTGTGTGTGTGTGTGTGTGTGTGTGTGTGTATGTATGTATGTTTTTGATATTATTGGTTTATATATATATATATATTAAGTTTTGTAAACCATAGTTAATAGAGAGGAATGGTTAGGAAACCTATTGTTATCAGGTCTTTGTTCGCTTTTGATGTTTCAACGGTCTTGACCGTGCACAATGTTTGGTTTATGCTCATCCGAAATTGCAAAATAAGTAAACATAAACTTTGTCTATAGGATTATCTATTAACATGTGTAAAATTTTATTTTGTACTTGCATTGCATTTTGCGTTATTTTCTATTTTGGTTCAATTGTTCTTGTCAAGCATAAATGAATGTAAACTTATTAGTTTTTCAAAAACTTTTGTTGTTCAACAAGATGAAAACTGGCAAAATTTAATTTTCAAAATCTAGTAAGCTTATGTTTTCAAGCTTCTCGAAAAATAGTTAAGACTTTTATGAATGAAAATACGGTTCTTGTAAAAACATAAAACTTTTGATGTCGGTAATTAACCAAACATCGTTATTAGTGTAAAAGAAGTAAAATAAGTAAGCTTATGTGTTTTGCTCACCTTTTTTACCAGTTTTCAAGTCTGTTTCATAGTCTTGATTTGTCCATAAAAGTTCGGAAATCTCCAAAATTTCGATATCAGTAAAAGACATCCAAGGTAAATTTCACTAAACCTGATATTGTATTGGATTATTTGTAGTTATCTTTCGTTTTATAAGTAAAATTAACCAGTAATTCAAAGCTTAAAAAATGTCGGCCATTGAAAACTTTGTCGAAGAATCTTCCAAGAAAAAAACTAGCCCCTAGGGGTGTTGGTGGGGAGTTGTGTACATAATTCATATGAGTGGGAGAGTATTCTCGCGCAAAGAAAAGGATGTAGTGCATTTTAATTCGTTTTCAGTGCATATTTTTTATTATGGGATATTTTTTTTAAATTTTAGCTGCGGCCAAAAGCTAGGTACAGCTAGATATAAAACGACAACGTAGAACAAAAAAAAAAAAAAAAACAATTTTGGAAGTTGGTTTTACCATTGTACTAAAAAGCAATAAATCTTTTTCCAATTATAATAATTTAACCAAGCCATATGGCTAAACGCCCGCCGCCCTGTTTTTATAATAATAATAAATTGTTTTTCAATTTTAAGGCATTATAAAACTTATAGAAAACAGACTACAAGCGAGAAGAGCTGGGTGGGAACCATTCAAAAACTAGTCGCTTTGAATTTTAAAAAAATACAAAGCAAATTAGGTTCGTCTGGATGCGAATGGCCACCTCGATATTGTATTGTGTATCAAAAAGAAGCTTTTCATTTTTTACCGAAAGGCCATAAGACAAGGATCATTCTTCGACTCTGCCGAACAAGGTACTTATATTGCTAATATTTAATGTAACAAACATGACTGAGTTTTGAAGATAACTGCCGAAGTTTCGAATATACATTACGGGAAAAACATTTAACTATTGATACATGGGCTTCAGCGTATATGGTGTCTAAGATAAGATAGGGCTTGTGCTTTCCTTGTAATCTAAATGTGAATACGTTTCTTTGGGCTAATCTAAATGTTTGAAGGCATACTTTTAAAAAGGAGAGAGATAAATGAATGAATGAACTTCATACCAAGCATTACAGAAACAACTGAATGCAAGCTAAGTCGGTCATCATTATTAATGAAATTTCCACCTTGAGAACCACTAACGTCATTGAGATGTTAAGCGAAAGCGTCCTTTTATTGAAATTCTGAATAGTGCACATGTATTTTACTGAAGGACATGTCATTATCGAACATAAATAAAAACTTCATACTGAAGAAAAATAAATGAAACAATGAAATAATGTATGTTATTTACAAAGAAACTTATAATTGTGAAATGTGCCGCTGATTATCAGTAGTTTGGCACTCACGGATACTCATGGAGGACTGTTGGATGATGCAACCAATTCAAAAGAACTATACCAAACGTTTCTATTATTCGGCAGTGATAAGAAGATTTTGGTAAAATTATTGCTAGTCAGCTCACTACTGATCGAATCACACTGCACTATATCTAATTATGTTTTATTATTATTATCTTTTTTGAGGTTTAATGCAATTTGGAACGTTTTATTAAAATAATAAAAATATATATTTAAAAATATGTCTAATTTATTATATAATTACCAATGAAATATTTATTTTTCTCTATTTCGAAAAATTGATGTCCTCACACGTGAAAAAATACACGGAAAAAATTGCCTGAAAAAGCCAAAACATAATTTCATTGATAACTATATAATAAACAGAATATTACATGGCCGCTTGGAGATACGAAATTTATCTTCTCGTGTTGAAAATCGCTCACTTGTGAGATATCTTTTCAACACTCGAAGATAAATTTCGTATCTCCGCGCGCCCATGTAATATCCTCTATATATTTTACTGCGGCGTGGACTATGTGCGCCTTGCTGGTCGCACTTTATGATGACTCTATTTTTCTTTATTTTTTGTCGTTTTCTATGTGAATTTGTTTTACTCTATATTGATCAAACACTAGTTTAAAGTTGCACAAGACAATCGCCGTACGAGTTTAGATATTGGGAAAACATGGGAAATATTCGTGAGACGGAAGGCAGAAAAGAACCAGGCTGACCCTTTGCAGTCCAACTAATTTGGATGCACATTTTGATTCTATGTTATATAAAGCGAACAGTTGTCTATATATTTTGCGCGTTTACAAATATCATGGGTTCTCAGTAAATTACTTAGTTCTTTTCTTTAATTCTTAAATTCTTTCAATTTTTACTTACGCTATAGAGGTTTGGGCTAGTGCTTCCTATAACTAATTAACTTGGATATACTAAAGACCACTATTCTATTTTGAGTATTTAAACTGAAAAGGATAACAAACTTTGGAGAGAAAAATAAGTCTCCCGACAATCCTCTTTATCACCTTTTGCCCCCTACCATGAATCGGGTTTTAAGAAATAGGGGGCATTCTTTCATAATACCTAGAATAAGAACTGAAAGTTTTAAAAGTGTTCTTATCAATAGAAGCTTACTTAATTTTAGATAATTTTTAAATATTGTGTACAGATGATATATATATATATATATATATTATATATATGTATGTATGTATTTGATATTATTGGTTTGTATTATATATTTCTTTTTAAGTTTTGTAAACCATAGTCAATAGAGGGGAATGGTTAGGAAACCTATTGTTATCAGGTCTTTGTTCGCTTTTAATGTCGAACCGGTCTTGACCGTGCACAAAGTTTGATTTATGATTATCCGAAATTGCAGAACAAGTAAACATAAACTTTATCTATGGGATTATCTCTTAACTATGTGTAAACTGAACACGTCCGTTGTTCAGTATTGTTCCTTGTGTGCAAATAAAGACCATTACTTCACAACTTTATAATCTAATTAACTATATCTACTTGGCTTTTTGAGGTTTAATGCAATTTCGATTAGTTTATTCTGGAGAGCTTCGCTCGTGCTAGAATCTGATTTCAATATCGATCTCGAACGTGGATTTGTCTAGTGCTTATTAATTTCATAACTGTTTTACAGACCAACTAAAATAATCACTCTAACAGTGGTTGAGGTAGGATTGGCGGTTGGCGTAGTGTTGGTATTGTAATTGTATTTCAGTTAATATTCCCCTTCACAGTTCCCGGTGCCATCTTTAAAGGTACAGCCGTGCCTTTGCATCGAAGTGAGACAAACGGTGACCTGCCATTGATATAGACTTGTGAATAATTGACAAGGTGTTAAAAAAAGGTATCTATCATTGCAAGCTCACCGTTTGTCTCGCTTCGAAAAAAAGACACTGCTACCTTTCAAGAAGGGGAAGGGAACTCATTGAGCAGTAGACTATTGCCTTTCTTCGTTTTATGGTTTTCT
Source organism: Actinia tenebrosa (assembly GCF_029948245.1). NCBI lineage: Eukaryota > Metazoa > Cnidaria > Anthozoa > Actiniaria > Actiniidae > Actinia > Actinia tenebrosa. Next base: position 3,706,736 of record NW_028292572.1, on the reverse strand, counting down.
TGTTGTTTTCATAGATTACCTTCCCCTGAAGCAATGGTTTATCAACATTCTATCTGTCTGATTGTTGTGGCTTTCTTGATTGGATCATCAATAGCTCTTACTCCTAGAGATCTTCCTCCGAAGGGTGGTAAGCTTTATCCTTCTTATTAGCATGCATACCAACGAATGGGCTTTGGTCAATTGCCTCCTTGTCTCATTATTGAGCAAAACAACCAAGATTGTCTTATTTGATCGAGTATAATTAGTAGTAATCAGGCTTTAACGCAATCAACTCATTCTAAAGATAAGCATGGTATTTTCTAGTTAGTTAACAAGCACAACGCCTGCTTTAAAAGCGCACAGTAATCACACGCGTGGAATCGTACAATTCACCGTAGCGACAAAAAATAAAAAAAGGTTTTAGTTAACGTCATCCCATGTGTTTTCATGCCAAAAAGTGTCGTAAGAACGAAGTTTTCAAGGACACGCGCCTATGAATGCCATGCTGATGGATTGTTTGACGTCTACAAAAACCGGAACTCCGTGCGTGTGGTACGCGAATAGTGTAAGTGTGGTAAGGTTAGCGATACAATACTTATCTCTTGTTTGCTATTTTAATTTAGATGCTAAGAAGCTCGAGAAAAGGCTTGGTTGCAGCTGTGATGGACATGCTGGTACCTACTGGTGGAATAAATTGTCTTGTCCAAGCAGTTATAAGTATTACGGGACTTGTGCGAAATTCAATGGCGTCTGTTGCTGGTACAAGTCTTAACAGGCCAACACACTAAAATGCCAGTATTTAAAAAGCAAATAAAGATAAAGCTATAAATTGTAAAAGTAATATATTAAAATGAAAAAAATATTGTGGTATCGTGGTATGGATATAACTGTGCATTGCTTTAAAAATAAACAGATAAAGATCAGCATGAACAACAAGGTTTATCTATTGGTATTGTTTATTGAGTTATTCAGTTACATTCATCATCAAAACTGCATCATCATCATGCGCAACACGCGGAACACGCGGAAACTGTGCAACTAGCTCAGAAAAAATATTTTAATGCAGCTTTATGTAAAAAGACATTAATAGCCATTTAAAGATTTCCTATATGGTTTGTAGGGCCATAATAAGTTCCCCCTCGGTTATTGTATGTTTTGAGGTCCAGTTTCGCAATTTAGCGAGGTGTCAATGAATCAATCACTTTCATGGCCAGAAATCTCGGATCCCGCGATCGCAAAGCGGAGTTCCCCAATCGCAGTACTTCTAGATCGCATCAAATATAATATATATTCATTTATGAATCTAAAAGGTGAAAAGAAGATCGGGAAAAGAATCTTCAATTGTTTTTATTCGAGATGAAGATAGCGTATCCCATAATAAAAACCATGCATTGAAATCGAATCAAAATGCACTATATTGTTATCTTTGCGCGATTATACTCTCCCCCTTAGGAATTTTGTACACAACTCACCACCAGCCACCCCAGGTGCTAGTTTTGTTCTTAGGAGATTCTTCGAGAAAGTTTTCCATGGCCGACATTTCTAAGCCTTTAATTTCTGTTTAAGTTGACTAAAAAACAACAACAACAAAAAATAAAAGATAACTACAGACAATCCAACAGAATATCAGGTTTAGTGAAATTTACCTTGGATGTCTTTCATTAAAATCAAAATTTTGAAGATTCCCAATTCTTTTAGAACAAATCAAGACTATAAAACAGACTTAACAAGTTTTGACACAGGAAAACGTGTCAAATGTGCTGGGCACATTGGATACTTTGAATAGAGTAGAAGACTATTTGGGATTTCGTCATTGTAAGACAGAAGAAAGTCCGTGGATTCGGTTTGAATATTTTTTTACGGTCAAATTGAACCAGCATAAACGAGTCTTAGTCGCAAATCCCAAAGCAAGCCTCCATCTCTCTGAGAACCAGTGTTATGGTGGCTCCATCGGCTCAAAAACACCACACAAAACATTATTGAACAGAAGATTCTCCATCTACAGAAAAAGTTTGGCCTCAGAATACCCTGCGAGCAGAGTCTCCTTTACCTTCCCCCGAGTGAGAGAAAGGAAAGAAGACTCTTTCCAGTTCTCTCACTCGGGGGAAGGTAAAGGAGACTTTGCTCGCGGGGTAACCACAGAATGGAAATATTACGAAAAACGTATCTCTTTCCCTACGCTTCTTAGTAAATTTGCCCCCCAAAAAATATGGCGTCGGAAACCGTGAAAGGAACTATAAATAAACTAATATAAAACTCGTGTGAGTACTCTTTTATGTAAATCATGACGCATCAATGACGCAGTAGAAATTCCCTGGCCTGTCCATTTACAATCTTTTGTTTACGTAACTAATTCGAGTTGTATCAAAAAACAAAATCGCACTTAAATTTTCTAATTTAGCTCCAGTTTCTAATTATCTGCTTAGAACTACCAAATTAAGTTTAAAGTAAGTTGGATTAAGGCAAACTTACCACGAAAACCACATATGTTCAACCTCTTTCACCTCCTCTGTGTCCCGATCTTACAGATCTCAACGTGCATTTTGACCTCGTGTTTCACGAATGTCAATCATGACGAGGTCCACCAATGGCATTCGTAACACTAAATTCCGATCATACCTAACTCACCAAAAACAAATGTACTGTGCCCATAGGCCCAGCACAAAAACTAGTTAAGGTTGTGTCGTTGTAACGATCGTAATCAGATGACGTAAGACGATCGCTAAACATTCAATTATCAATCTGCTAACATCTTAGTGAGCGAGTGAGTGACATATTTGCATATTCAGACCCCTCACAACACAGGTAGCCCAAGCGTATACATTGTACTGATTTACTATACAATATATGGGACTTCATAAATCTCCTTCTTCTTCTTCTGAAACTTCTACAGCGTGTTTTGGTTGTTCTTAGCTTCACTCTGAGCGAATTTCGTTCAATCTAATTGCTCTTTCCCCACCGTGAAGGAAAGAAGGAGAAGGTAGGAAACGGAGGCTTTCCATGGGTCTTCGATCGGCTCTACTTCACGACGATTTTTTCAACGATTTTTTTTTAGTTTTACATGAATACTTGCAGTTTTCACCGACTTTTTACCAAATCGACGTCGCCAGCGTGCTCCATACATTTTTTCCCCCAAAGGTGGTGAACCAATCAGAGTTGAGTTTTTTTTCCGTGGCAACGACTGTGACTTCTAGCTTTGAAACTTGTAGGCTCACCATCGGTGAATATACCACAGAAGCCCTCGCTTCAGGCCGATAAAACCTCACTTATACGCAACTTTCATTTGGATCATCATACATGGACACAGCTCTATTGTTGTTGTCTCAAATCACGCAGAAAATGATATTCGTTGAAAATTTTAAACTGTTTGACTAGCGCTTTAAGCGCTTGAATAGTTTATTTTTTATGAATATGAAAGTTTATATTTTTGTGCAGATAAATGCAAACAGCCCCTCCACCATTCCTACCATTTGGTTGTCTGTGTATGTTTAGAATAAAAATAGAAAAAAAGAGAATAGAATTAAAGAGAAATATATATAATTTTGCATGGCATAAAAATAGGACAACCTCTCATAATATTGTAGAAAGTATACTTCAGCAACTCATTTAACACTTTGAAGGGCAAAACTTGTTTAAAAAAGTCATTATTCATAAGATATATGATTCTATATTTATTATAGAAAGAACACAACTCATCAGGTAATTCTTAAGAAGGTCACATGTATGAAATCTATCAAATATTTTTTTTCTCTCTCTCACTTAAAATATGATTAGGTCATCGGCCGTCTGACGTTAATAATCTGGCTTAGATGCGTGAGTACCATTTTTTTTTCTTTTTGTTTTTGAAATTTTAATGGCTTCTTGAGCGATTTAAAAAAATGACACAATTCCAATATTAAAAATGGATTACATAGTTAACTTTTAAAATGTCAGTGTCCTTAATTTCGGCTGATTCAAAAAATAAAGGCAATTTTAGGGAATTTGGGGACTGGACATTTCGTTAATTTTTTTCACCGCGGCCGATTTCATACCCTGTGGTATATAAACCTTGTTATAAATGTCGGTAGGCACATGGGGAATTATCTCGATGGTATCATATTCGTGTAAAAGACACACACGAAAAAAAAAAAACATTTAACGGAGAATGGGTTAACTGTTCGCCCTCACCCAGGATTATTATATATTTATTGTTCAGTTTAGGGTGAATTGAAGAGCTTTTTAACATTTAATTTGCCCCTGAATATTACGGAATAGAGCTGATGCATAATCAACTAGACGCACTTTAATGCATTTACTAGGGCTACCTTCAAAGTGTCCAACTCATTCTAATTCTGTCAATAGTAAAAAAAAAAACCTTTGTTGTTTAATTTTGATAGAACAGAATATAACTCATTCCCAATATTCATAATGTTTACTAGGTCTGCAGAAGAACTTATTAAGCTCCTATGATTATATATTAATGCAAACAGTGACAAGTCTACACATTGACGACCGGCATTTGACCCAAATAATACAATGTTACCTTGAGAATATGGAGCATAAATTACGGTGTACGGGCCAGGATTTTTTTCCTATATTCCTGCTTAGAGTGAAACTAACTATGATTGAGTCTGTGATTGAGCCTCTTATAAACCTCATACTGGCACAATATTTTACGTGAACTTGGAGTTGTAAGTGAGTTGCTGATAATAATTACTACGCAGTATCTAAATGCCCGGCAGCCGTTCGCGGTCTAAAATTGACTAAATGCCCGGCAGTCCAAACTTTCACCCAAAAAAAACGAGAACTTGCTACAGCTAATGGTATCAAACCAGTCTAACTTTATTATGGTATATTAAGCGCTTCCTGTAGTCTGGACTGTTTCGAAAAAAGATTGTCTGTGTTCACTCGGCATAGAATACGGAGCACTTGGTTCATGTCACTTAGAATATTTTCACCAACACTGCCGGTCCAAACTTTCGCAAAAAATACGATAAATTACCTATGTTAATGAAGCTAAACTAGTCTAGTTTTATCGAAGAATATTAAGCGCTTCTTGCACTCTACACTGCTTCTAATAAGAATTGTTTGTCTTTGCTCGGCATAGAATACCGAGCACTTGGTTCATGTCACTTAGAATATTTTCACCAACACTGCTGGTCGCGGTCTCAAATACACTAAATGCCCGGCAGTCCAAACTTTCCGATAAAATGATTAATTATTAAAATGATACTATGTAGCAATATAGGACTTAATGGTTAAATAAAATTGCATTGTGTTATTGCATGTGCCTTTAGCACCTTTTCGCTCTTCTTACCACAACTAGCTTTTTACCTACCCTTTCCTACTTGTCCCATCGTCGTTTATGTTTTTGCGAAGCAATACGAAATAATCCTTATTAGAAGTAGTGTAGAGTACAAGAGGCGCTTAATATTCCTTGATAAATCTAGACTAGTTTGGCTTCATTAACGTAGGTAATTTATCGTATTTTTTGCGAAAATTTGCGACCGGCTAGTGACATGAACCAAGTGCTCCGTATTCTATGCCGAGCGAATACAGACTATCTTTTTTCGAATCAGTCCAGACTACAGGAAGCGTTTTTAAGAAACTTTTTAGACCATAATTTCCTTCGACTGGGCAAAGAACCAGAAGCTGTTCTTATTTTGAACTTCCCATTATAAATTTTGGACAAGACTTCTTCGTGATTAAAATTGCATTCATTAACAAAGCAATGAATAATTGATGACATCGGTCACGATCGATGACGTTGAACAACACGAGGCTTGTGCCGAACCATACTGATAAGCAAGAAGTTTGGCATAACGAGACCTGCCTTTCTCAACTAAGAACTGCTACATTTTCATAATTGTACAGCTTTTTCAAATTTATCAAAATCATGTTCTAAAGAGTTAATCCAACCTTTGTTGACATTTTTTAATGAAATGTATAACCACAAGATGACGCCGCGTTCCTGAAAAGGAATTATTGGTAAATACCAATTTTCTAGCAAAGACTAAGTGCAATGCATGAGATATATTTTGTCGATTGGAATGACACTTCGTCAGTGTTTGACAATCCTTTTAAAGAATTAAGAATTCGTATTTCACGGATTCTCTTAACAGGGTTGCTAATCTATCTGAAAACTCAATTTTGATTGGTTGACCAATAGTTTTTTTTGTTGTTTTTTTTTTTTGCTGAAGGTAAGCTCCGGCTATTCCATCAGCAGGGAATATGAATTTGTCAGTTATTATTTATTTACCATGTGCTCAGTATGGAATTAACATTATTGGAACCGCCGCTTTAACACCTTGACACTCATCATTCTGACTTTATTTTAGTTAAAAAAAACAAAAACGGTCGTTTTCTAATTTTTGAATATTTTTAAAGGTTTCATTTTTCAAAAACAGGAAAAAAATGCAACTTTTCTGAATTGTGAAACATCATGAAGCCTAAATTTCATCGTTAGCCTTAAAGATGGTGACAAGATGATACATGCCAGCTATATTTATTCACCAAAACAAAAATTAACATATTTGAAAAGGAAACTAGTCTAGTTTTATTTATTTATTATTTCCAAATACATAATACATATATGAATTATGAAGCCTAAATTTCATCGTTAGCCTTAGAGCTTGTGAACAAGACGATACATGCCATCTATTTATTCACCAAAACAAAATTAAAATATTTTAAAAGAAAACTAGTCTAGTTTTATTTATTTCCAAATATATATATGTATATATATATAAATATATTCATTGTCTTCCTGTTAAGATACCACGGGGAGCTATTACGTCAGTCTTGCATTGTTAACAAACAATATTTATTTTAAAAATAGCTTATCTATTCAGTCGGTCATAACCAGAGCAACACAGATATTATCAGGACAACTTCATAAAACCAGTGACCTATACTTTTTTTCTTAATATAGCCTCATCGTTAATGATAACTGATCCAAGAAGTTGTAAAGGCCTTGTTTATAACGATACGCAGAAAAGATATAAAACAAAAATTGCTTATAAGAACTTTATAAGAACTTTACAAGAATGCTGACTGAATATTTGTTACTCGTTCTTGTATTCGTTTTACGGTATGCTACTCAAGGACTGGGATTGGAACCAGACATGTATCGTAAAGAAAACATGAAAAAAGCTACTTTCAATAAAATACAAGGTAAGCTAAGCTTTTGTATGATACTTAATATCAAAGCAGTCAGTAAGGGACCGTGGCGACGAACAACCGAGTACCTTTGCTTCTAGGTTCGTTATAAGTAATTCAAAAGAGTACGTAGTCCAGTTATTTGTCAATCTTTCTTGTTATGCTGCGACGAGTTTTTATTAATTCAGCTGCTTGTGCAATGGTCGTAGTTACTAGTCATCACTTCCCAGTTATCATTGTATTGGATTCATAGAAAGAAATATAAAAGGAATATCAATTTTAGTGGATTTCCTTTGGACTTTAATAACGACAAATATTTGCTTTTTTCGGTCCTTTCCCTCTCTTTTCAAAGCAAAACGTTGTTCTTAAAAGTAAAGTTATATAGCACAAGCAAACTGCTTGACACAACATATGTATATATATATATATATATATACACTTGATTGCAGAAAGGTTGTAGTATACATTTATACATTTATACAAATACCTAATGAGATGTATATTTCAATTTTACTTTTTTAACCCTCAAAACCAATCGATTTATAATCTGTAGGATATAAAACACAAGAATAGAATATTTTGACGTTCATTGAATGAAACAAATAATAAATAAAGCGAGTTTTCAGTTTTGCATATCATTAAATATACTGAATATATTAGGTACTTGTATAAATGTATACTACAACGTTTCTGCAATCAAGTGTATATATATATATAAGAAATCTGTGAATCAATTTTCCGTAAAATAGTGCTCAATACATCGATAGAAGTAGAGCAGAATATTTGTTTGAGAAGAAAAAGTCAAGACAACATTTTTCCCGACAAGCCTGTTTCGTGAATTGCTTCACTCTTCAGGTGATTTAATGATAAGTATATTCGTTACTATCATTTATATGTATACTTTTTCTATATAAATGATAGTAATGAATATTCTTATCATTAAATCCCCTGAAGAGTGAAGCAATTCACGAAACAGGCTTGTCGGGAAAAATGTTGTCTTGACTTTTTCTTTTCAAACAAATAAATATATATATATATATATATATATATATGTAGTGTTTAAAAAACGAGTAGGAGTGTTTTATCAGGTATGAAAGCACGAGGCGTAGCCGAGTGTTTTTATACCTGATAAAACACGATCTACGAGTTTTTTGAACTGCTTAAAACACTCACGAACAATTTATAAGATTTTGGTTCAACTGGAGGCACCATACACGTCACGAAAATGGATTTTTATACTTCGATAGAGATTTGACGTCACGGGCATGCGCAACCAGATTCAATAGAAGCTCCCACACGTTGGATATTGCGTGTCAAGGCAAAGAAAGGCACGTTAGTCAAAGATTTTTAGGTTTGACTATGCCTTGACGAGGCTCTAAGTCTTCATCTAAACTTGGATGCATACTTCATCCCTGATGAAGTCATCCTCATAGTATTCGAGTGGTCTTTATATAAAGATCACATGTGTCTTTATATAAAATCACTTGATTACTAATGAAGAGGACTTTATCGGGTATAAAGGTGCATGCACGTGACGTGAATGGTGGCTCCAATTGGACCATAAGCTTATGAATTATTAATGAGTGTTTTAAAATATATATATATATATATATGTACTGTTTAATAAACGAGCAGGAGTGTTTTATCGGGTATAAAACACGAGGCAACACGATCTGCGAGTTTATTGAACGGCTTAGAAAACTCATGATGTATGTTCTCATATTGTACTGAATTCTTTACGAAATGAACCAAGTTTGATAGAGAAAATCCAAGTTAAAGTTTATGCAAATGAAGACGAATCTATATCCGATATAAAATCACCTTCATGGTCATGATTTCTATTGTGTTTTCTTCATGAATTATTAATGAGTTTTCTAAATATATATATATATATATATTTCTTTCTTTCTTTCTTTCTTTCATTCTTTCTTTCTTTCTTTCTTTCTTTCTTCATTTGTTTATTTATAATATGGCTATGGTAAAATAAAGATTATCATTATTAAAAGATTATTATTAATTATTATTAAATAATCCATAGTTAGAGCAAGCGGAGGGCAGAACAAGTTGTGCCTGTCACTGACATTCATAAAAAAAATTGTAAGAGTTAGAAGAAAGCCTGCCCAGATGTTAACGATGCATTAATTGAGCAGTGAAAAAACTAACAATATCATTGAATTTGAGAAGTTTATATTGTTTGAATAATCGAGATGAATGTGCAAAGAAATCAGGAAAAATCGTCATAATCCGATTTGCTCTCCTTTGTAAAATTGCAAGAGGTTCAATTGATGATTTATGAGTATCACCCAAACCAATGATACCATAAATGAAAAAAAGGGAAAATAATGGAATTATAAACTTTAATTAATACGTTAATATTAACAAAATGACGCAGTTAAACTAGAATACCAATTCCTCTAGCTATCGTCTTACAAAGTTCACGAATGTGATATTTCCAGTTCAGGTTTCTAAATGGTTCGGGCAGTTCGTTTTGTGTTCGCCAAAGTCATATATGTCATCGCTGTGTAAACAAAGTGCTTATGTACTGCCCAAAATGATTGGATTATCCGAGCAGACGAGAGCACAAAAGAACCGCTCTTGCTTTCCTACCCCTGTCTATTTTACTGTACTGAAGGTAAATTTGATCAAGGGCACTAGGACACCGAATGTGGTTGGATTTCTATAGGTTTTTTTATTCCTTTCGATTATTTGAATTAAATTAACGTTATACTTGTTTGACTTATCTTGTGTCAGTGTTCCTTCGTTCGCTGTTGTAATCTAGACGTTTTCATTCCAAAGGTCAAACGGTTTGAATAGTCTATGAGCGTTACTTCTTTAACGGCCGTTCCGTACTTGACTCTGTTTGTACTATACCAACAATAACGCGACCGCGCGATACTCCTAACGTCAATAATATTCAACCGTCCAGAGATAATATGGTTAATCAAATTCACCTTAAGTTCCATATAGAGCCCCGGGGTAGGCTACTAGCCTGCTTGCCATTGTTCTCTCGTCTGCTCGCTTAATCCAATTATTTTGAAAGGTGGGGTGGCAGTGTGTTTACACAGCGATGACAGATGCAGCACCAACGCTAGTGTACGAACCACTGCCGAGCCTAGACATTGGGTAACACGATCTCCCTCGGCATTAGTAGTATTTTCGGCATGAGTAACATTTTCGCTTCAATTGCAAAGAAAGTTACTAACTCTCCTTAAAATATTAGAGTCCAATTAGAGGGAAGCATATCTTGAACACAGGGTACTGCTTACGAAATGAAATGTAACTTTTCTACCTCAACGATCAGACAATTACAGTTCAAAAATATTAATATCGGCCAGTAGGTCATTTTAGGTCACGCTCACGTTGACTGGACGTGCCGGTGTGCAAGTTAGCCTAAACAAATAAAGATTATATTGCTATTACGAAATATCGTAAAAAAATTCCTTTATTGTAGTTGTTGATACAAAAGGGGGAAGTTTCTTTGAGTAAAAATTGTCGCATGAGAATGGGGATTTTAGTGTGTGGTAAAAGTGCGTTGTCGTTGATCGATGGTACTTAAAGACCCATTGCCACTTACCGTGATGCACCGCGGTCACAGATGAATTTGTGGTCCATGAAATTCAAAGATTCATATATTGAATAATAACTTCATATTAAATCCTTTTCCGACATAGCACTAAGGCATCACTGATGCATCACGGTAAGTGGCAATGGGTCTTTAAATCTCTAACTCCTGTACTGTGTTAGTTATAGAGGTCGTAATCTGGTAGTCACGTCTTAGGGTTCGAATTACTAGCGTTCGGGTCCGAGTGAGGGCCGAGGGAGATCGTGTTACCCAATGTCTAGGCTCGGCAGTGGTTCGTACGCTAGCGTTGGTGCTGCATCTGTCATCGCTGTGTAAACACACTGCCACCCCACCTTTCAAAATAATTGGATTAAGCGAGCAGACGAGAGAACAATGGCAAGCAGGCTAGTAGCCTACCCCTATGGAATGCCGTTACTGCCAAAAGCCTTTCAGTTTTCACCACCTTGTTCAAATGGTCATACTAGATATTGAATTATGCACACCATAGATTGAGTTTCTTAATTGTACTTTCAAGTTCCATACCAAGTATGTCGAGAAATATTTTTAGTTTTAGTTTCTTGACAAAAAGTTGACGAGAACTCGACGATATTTCTCTGTTTCTCGACGAGTTTTCTCTATCCACAGGGAACCCAAAATACTTTTTACGGGTTTCCTGTAGTCTAGCATCCATAGTTCTTTGCAAGCTGATGTGCGCCATTTTGAAACGTGGTACGTTCTAGAATTGGCATACACGAGGCATACGGAGTTTTGACATGAATCCAACGATTCGAAAAATATTAGAAAATATAAATACCCTGAGTAAAGAGTTTGAGAAAGCGGATGAAAAGAGCAATGAGACAAATGTATCTGATGCCACAGTACATAAAGAGATTTTGAGGTCGTTCAGAGGCCAAAAATTCTCAGCCTACTGCATCAACAAGCAACGCTAATACTGTCTCTGGCGGCGGTACAAGCAGTTCTACTGTTCCTAAATTCCAGCTTGCCTATAATTTTATGAAAGGCCGAAAACGAAAGCAAGTAAAAACCAGCACAAAAAAAGCAAGTGGCACTTATGTAAAGGACGTTATTTTGCTTGCTGGTCCGAATGAAGACAAAGTTCCCCGCCAAGGCGTTCGAATTTTTCTATCTGAAAACAACCATATTGTGTCTGGGGCGACTTTCAGCAAGGACTTAGACTACTTGCCACTTTGCGATTACCTGAAGAGCCTTTTTCCATCAAAACTTGGTGAATTTGATGATATTGAGATATTAATGCCAGTCCATTCAAAGCTGCTGCCTCCCAATCTAGCACCTGGGCAACAGTTGTCTGCATTCTTGCTGCAGAAAATATTTAAAGATAGGCCAATTTATATAAGACCCAGTAAGACCTTCCTAGATATACCAGGCCTCCAGTTATCCAAGAAGAGAAAAACTGAAACTGAGGTAAATATAGATTTAGGCAGAATAATTACAGTCATACCAGGCCAAGAGTACCCCCAAGAAGGCATTATTTATTCGAAAAATATATGATTATTTGAGCCATTATTTACTTCAAGAATGCATTCTGTTTGATACTATATAAACGAATATTCAAAACATTCGATTACTGATTGATTGGATTAAACAATCAAAGGATATTCTATATGCAAAAAGCAGTTGCTTTTGGTGACAGGCTTCCTGTGTATGTGTCTATGTATGGATATCATTTGTAACAATGTATTATTGGGGTAAAAATCGGGGTATACATGACCTGCTTTGACTGTAATATTGAAATGTTACTTTATTTATATTCCTTTTATTTAGAATTTCAATTTTGTGTCTACAGGTATATGAGCTAACAGATGATGATGGTGAGGATGAAGATGATGACTTAATTTTTAAAACTTCAGTTTTTGAAAAGCAAGAAAATGAGATTAAAGGTATTTTGGTTAATAAAAGCAATGGAAGCATTGAAACTTAAAGCATTTTTCATGTTTTTTATATTTTCTTACTGTAATGTGCCAGGCACAATGTGCAATAAAAATGATGACAATTATTGAACTGAATGGAGTGCAACATTGACCTTAACGAATTATGACCACCACTTCATTATCATACCTTTCCTAAATTCATATTCATATTTTAAGTATGTACCTGTCCACCTCGTGCCGACCTCGTGCCCAGGTGGCACATAGGGCTTAATTAAGTATGTTAGTGGTTATTTTTGAAATTGGGTTTTATTTCTAAAACTCGTTGGTGGCCATATTTCGTTAAGATTTATGGTCTGAAATCATAATTATATATGATTACAAAATTGCATGACACAATATGATTTTATTGTTAAACACATGCCTGTATACAGCCTTATTCTGTAGTAAAAATGCATGGCCTTCTGATTTAATGTGATTCAGAATATTGACTGGATAATATTTGTTTGTATCAACAGAGTTATCAACAGTGGACCCAGAAAAATGTGATGAACCTTCTGGAAGTAAGGTTACAGCAGAAAAGGCTGATTCAAATGAATCCTCAGTGGTGCATGAAGTGACCTCCTTACCTACCACCAGCAATTCTGCATTGTCTGCTACTAAACCAGGGACACCAGTGCCAAACACATCGTCAGTAGTGGAAGCAGCAATCCCAATCCAATCACCTACAACTGTAGATTCTGAGTTCCAATCAGTTATTACATTATGTATACAGTATATTTACGAGAAAGGCATCACTGATCCTGTGGAAGTACTAAGATGTGCTCAATCCTCCTTCAATGTTGGAAGGGATCTTGACATCCAAAGAGCTTCTGAAAGTTTGGAAGGAGAAACCAATTTTATTAACATTGACAGGTATGATTTTTCATTCAGGGGCTCAGATATCCAAAGGTCAAGGCTTGTGTCTTACAATTTTATTTGTTTTCAGGTACAATGTTCTTGATAGTGCTCTAGAAGAAGTCCAAGAACTTGAGAATCCTAGGCTGACACTTGAGGTATCCTTCTATGGTGAAAGTGCACAAGATTCAGGTGGCCCGAGACGGGAATTTTTTAGGCTATGTTTGCAGGAAATCAAGACCAAGTATTTTGATAATGGCTTAAAGGAGCACTTGTCAAAAGACTATGAAAATGTAGGATTACTAATGGCACTTAGTGTTCTACAAAATGGGTCGATTCCAAGATTCCTTTCAGAAGAGCTCCTGCAGGAACTATTCAATGCAAGTAAACCATCCAAATGCATTGAAAACCTTCGGAAAGGGTTTGCAAGGGTGGGTCTTTATCAGATTGGCAGTGTTATACCAATATTTCTCCAACTCTTTCGTCCATCTCCAGCAGCTGTGCTTACTAGAAAAAAGTTACTACACGTGTTAAGTCCAAAGTTTTCAGAGGAAGGTTCTAATGCCAGAAAAGATGAAAGCAGTGTTTATGCTGCATTTAATAAATATTGCCGTGAAGCAGCAAGTGGTCGAAGGGGAAATGTAACTCTCAATCATGTGCTTCAGTTCGTTACAGGAGCAGACGAAGAGCCACTATTAGGGTTTGGTGCATCACCAGCCATTGAGTTTCCTGAGGCAAGTGGAGACAAAGCCTGGAACTTTGTTCCATTTGCAAATACATGTGCAAACACTTTGCACCTACGAAGGCCAACTTTAGAGTACCACCTTCCAAGTGAAGAAGTTCTGTTTGAAATGTTTGACTATGCATTTGTCAATGCGTATTTTGGAAAAGTGTAAATGCATGAATGGCATATCATTCTAGAATGCCTGAGTTGCAAGGATGACTTTTTCCTAAAAAAATAGTTTTTTTGTTCCTTTGTTTCTAGGAACTATAAATATATTAGGACTATATTTTGACTTGCTTCACTTCATCGATGAATGCAATGTCTGTGTTAAAAGAAAAGAAAGAAGAAAAAAAGAAAAGAGTTATATTTTCATTCAGATTTATCATATCGTTTGTTACTGTTTTAAAGAGCAGCCTACGAACCGTTTTAAATTGTTGCAATGTAAACCATTATTGATGCATTGAAAGTTTGTGTACATTTAGATCAGAACATTTTAATATATGTATCTTTTTTACTTCATGAACATAATTCTACTATGGAATATGTATGCGAGTGATTGCAATAAACCTGTGAAACTAATAGTCCATATCCAGTGCTTGAAATCCCCACCTCGAAGTAAAACAAAATACAAACCAACAAACACTATAAACTTGCTATAGAGACTATTGGACTAACATCAAGTTCACAGGATGTATATTGCAAACACTCTGCAAAGTTGTTGGTACATGTAAAAATATTGGTTAAGATTACTCTTAAGTTCCAACCAAACACTTGATAAGGTTGTGATTACTTAATAAAGTTATTCTTGTAATTTGTCAAGAATTATAGACCTTACATTGCAAAAATGATTAATGCCAGAATCACCGTCATCAGCTAATGGATCAATGCTTGAGTGAAGTACCTCTAAATCACCATTAGTAAGTTGGCATGAATTTTCTGGCACAACAATGTGATTATCTGAGTCATCTTGTGATAACATTTCATAGTCAACACCATAGTGATAGATGTCTTGGGGATGTTGTAAACTGGAGAGGCTGCAAGACAGCATACCAGCATTCCAAAGAGCAATTGGAGAGCTATGTCCAGCTGTTCTGATGCCATGATAGTTCCATTGTGAAGTAAATTCTTCCAAAGATCTCGATATACGGGGAATGAACACAAAGTGAAGAGCTGCCAAGTCAATTTCATTAGTTGAGTCCAATATATTGTAATGTTCCATGTGCTTGAATATAGCAGAGTAGTTGTAGTTTACAACCCGATTGACTTCCCTCCACAATCGTTCAATGCGTGTGCTATGAACACTTCTCCCTGTAATGAAACTTCCTCTATTTGCACCTCGATGCAGAATCATGAACCTTGCTACATCATAATTTTCTACACCCAAATCGCCTCTAACTTTGCTGGGAATCCCAAAGATGTCAGTTCCAGATTGGAAAAATTGAAGAACTGTATTTGCCAAATTATTAGTGGCACATTTCAAGTAGATGATTGTTCGACTATAGCCGTCAATACATCCATGAATTACTATTCGCCATCCTATGAGTTTATGGTTGGAGTCCATATGCCACAAACAATTTGGTGCTGGGACATTGTAGACTCTCCTTTGTATTGCTTGACTTTTCCTCGCTGCCCTTCCAATAGGATCTATGATTTGCAGTCTCTCCCTTACCCTCCAACGCTGAACAAGTATTCCTTTGCTTCTCAAACTTCCACGAATGTAGCTTTCTCCAGCACGTGGAGTTATGGATAATATCTCCCTTAGTACTTTATCCAATTCTGTGTTTGAAATGTCGGAAAATGTCCCATGAATACCATAGTCTCGAACACGCCTGTATAATGTCCTTTCACTAACGTTTAGGCACTCTGCAACCTTAGCCCGTTTCATACCAGTCTCGCGAAGAATCAGTAATTGTTCTTTGGTAATTGAAAACTTTGGACGCCCAAGTGTTTTCTCCTTGAGAGGATAGTATCCCGATTGATCAATTTCAACTTCCTGCTCTGATATTGTCTGTAAAATGACTTCCCATTTCCCATAGGAAAGAGTAAAAAGCTCTTCTAATAGTTGGAGCATAAGCTTATGTTCTGGTTCATTGGACGGTTCATTGTCGTTGCTCTTTCCACCTTCTAACTGACAAATCATTCCAAATAATACACTTATATAGTCTTGTAGTTTCCTTTCAAGATATCCAAGAAGAAGGTGATCGGTTAAAGACGTCACTTGATTCAAGAGCTTATCAAAATTACGGAAAAAAGTTTCAAGTTCTTCCTCACGAGAGCCAGCCGCCATGTTTAATAGCTTGCAAAGAACTATGGATGCTAGACTACAGGAAACCCGTAAAAAGTATTTTGGGTTCCCTGTGGATAGAGAAAACTCGTCGAGAAACAGAGAAATCTCGTCGAGAAACAGAGGAAATCTCGTCGAGAAACAGAGAAATATCGTCGAGTTCTCGTCAACTTTTTGTCAAGAAACTAAAACTAAAAATATTTCTCGACATACTTGGTATGGAACTTGAAAGTACAATTAAGAAACTCAATCTATGGTGTGCATAATTCAATATCTAGTATGACCATTTGAACAAGGTGGTGAAAACTGAAAGGCTTTTGGCAGTAACGGCATTCCATACTACCCCGGGGCTCTATATGGAACTTAAGGTGAATTTGATTAACCATATTAACTCTGGACGGTTGAATATTATTGACGTAAGGAGTATCGCGCGGTCGCGTTATTGTTGGTATAGTACAAACAGAGTCATGTACTGAACGGCCGTAAAAGAAGTAACGCTCATAGACTATTCAAACCGTTTGACCTTTGGAATGAAAACGTCTAGATTACAACAGCGAACGAAGGAACACGGACAAAAGATAAGTCAAACAAGTATAACGTTAATTTAATTCAAATAATCGAAAGGAATAAAAAAACCTATAGAAATCCAACCACATTCGGTGTCCTAGTGCCCTTGATTTGATTAACTTATTAAAGGAGAGAAACAAACATATATCAATTCAATTAGAAATCTACGAATAACTGAAACAATCACACATATTTAAAACCCAATCCGTCTGTTCTGTTGCCCTTGCATTTTTCACTTATTTTTAAATTCACAGTGAAATAAATTTTCTTTTGACGGGAATGAACTTAGACAAAATTTGATTTTTCAATATTCAGAGTTAACTTGCTAGCACATAGCCAAGTATAAGCATAACTGATCATTTAGATGTTTTTCAAGATGTTGTAAATTTCTGTGAGAGAAAAAAAGATTACTATCATCTGCAAATAGATGAAAATCTAAACTAGCAGATGAGTTACTAAATTAAAGTCATTAATATGAATTAAAAATAAAAGTGGGCCCTGACCCTTGTGGAACCCCACAAGAAATGGGCCGAGAGTCAGATGAAACATTTCCTACCGATACAAATTGCCGTCTATTTGTGAGATAAATCCTAAACCAGGCATTGGGAATTCCTCGAATACCATAGAACTCTAGCTTCGGGCCTGGAGCTGTAAAAAAACGCCGTGTTCGCCATTCCTTTAGTTCAGCGGTTTCGCGCATAGCATTCAAACAAAATGGCTGCTCGTCACACAGCTGAATATTGTGTTTGACTATATATAAATGGAAAAAGGTAGTGATATTGAAGAAATTAATGAGGAAAAAGAAAAGGTAATTGACAAGAGAGATCTGTACGGGGCTTTGGGCTATTTTAAGAAGGACGAAGCGAGTTTTAACGAATTGTTTTGCTGCTCGTTTGGTTTGTGAGTCGCATTGTTTACAAAGTAAAATCAGGAAATGCGAAGTTATTTCGTTCTTTTTGTGCAAGTTTAACAAGGAAGAACTGACAATTTCGTTTCACCATTGGAAGTGGAATTAGTTTGGATGCCTTCAACACCATTAAAACTATATTCTTGTGATTCTCAATAGTCTGCAAACTTGGATCCCGAAATGCTTGTTATTTTTTTTATTTATTATTATTATTATTTGGCTGCCACCATATAATCAGTCAGTAGCTATAATAATGAGGCAGTCAAAATTTTTATCAGGCTGTAAAAAGCAAGCCGTTGAAATGTCAGAGTAAAAAACCCTCAAAGAATTCGTAAGAACCAAAAAACTTCGTGGAGAAAAACCTTAAACCCTTCTTGAAGCAATGACGACATCCATTAATATTAAATTTTGACTGCTAAAAACCCACGAAGAACATGAGAGAACCATTGCAATAGCTAGAGTTTGGAGGACAACCCATGCAGTTTCTCTTAAACATTAGAGAACTGTAATAGTTGGCTTTTATTCTCGAAAGCTCTTAAAAAAATCTCTAACTCGTTTTTAACAGTAAGTCCTTACAATGGCTGCCTAAAAGTCTTAGGGGTGGCCCAACGGCCTGCAGGGGCCACAGGAAGCCCAAATGCTTAAATTACACTTATTACAACATCTCCCTCCTCAACACTGTTCAATGAGTCTTTGGGGCTTCTTTACAGGTCGTCCTGATCGTGTTGCCATTGGCAACTGATGTTCTGGTGATTTTGGTTTTTCTGAGATCCCTGCTGAGATGGGTGGCGGTAACACTGAGTGCGTTTTTTCATCTTGTGTCTTTGTGGGAGAGTCTTTAGGTTGGGGACTCATAAAAGTTGTTTTGAACTTGGGGATCATGTGTTGATCATTTGGAACTGCAATGATTTGCCTTCTATTCCTCCTGTAAGTGTGTCCTTGCTCATCTCGTACCACATAGGATCTCGGCAAAACTTCTGCTTTACGCCATTCTTTCGCCTGATTTGGACGAATTCGTACTTTATCCCCAGCGTTCAGAGGTGGCAGGTCTCGACTGCGTTTGTCATAGTTAGCCTTCGAAACATCTTGGCGCTGCTTAAGTGCTTTTTGAACCTGGCCAGGTTCCACAGCTCGTGGTACTAAGAGACGCCTGTGAGTTGGTAGTGTTGTTCGAGTTCGTCGACTCATCAGGAGCTGAGCAGGTGAGACCCCTATATCGTCAAAAGGGGTGTTTCTGTACTTGAGGAGTCCTTCAAACGGGTCTTTTTTATCTGCTTCAGCTTTTTTCAAAATTCTTTTTGCAGTCTGCACAGCTCGTTCTGCAGCTCCATTTGACTGTGGATACTCTGGTGAACTAGTCGTGTGTCGGAATCCCCATTCCTCTGCAAACCGTTTGAATTCATGAGTACAGTTAAACAGGTTTCTGGTGTTGCTGTATTGTGACCCATTGTCACTGACTACTTCAGCTGGGATTCCAAAACGTGCAAAGATTTTCTTCAAGTTGTTAATTACACAAGTTGCAGTAATCTGACGTAACGATTCTATTTCAAAATACTTTGAATAAAAGTCAGTGACTAGCAGATACGAGTACCCACCATACTGGAATATATCAGTTCCAACTACTTGCCAGGGCAATCCAGGAATGTCGTGTGGATGCAATGACTCCCTCTGCTGCTGATTGCGGAATGCATTGCAAATAGCACATGAGTTAACTTTATCTTTGATGTGGGCTGTCATTGACGGCCAGAAGACATAGTCTCTAGCAAAACTGAGGCTCTTTGTCACCCCCAAGTGTGCTCCATGGATGTCTTCAAGTACTTCACCTCTCAGTGCTCTTGGAACAACCATTCGGTCCGACTTAAACAACAGTCCGTCTTCTACACTCAACTCCTCCTTGTAGCCCCAGTATTCTCTGGCTAGTTCATCCACCTGCTCTTTCTCTGTCGGCCATCCAGTTAGAACATATTCCATCACAACTCTTGTGGTCTCATCTTGGCTTGATACATCCTTGAACCTCTGTATTGTGCTATTTTCCAATCCAGTATCCTCAATCAGGTGCACACCAATGACATCTTCATGTTCACTGATTGGCTGTGTGTCAAGTAAAGGGGCTCTACTCAGGCAGTCAGAGAGCGCTTGCTGCTTTCCAGGGACATAGCGCACGTCGAGGTCGTACTTGGTCAGTTTCAACAGCATCCTTTGTAGTCTTGGAGGCGATTCATTCAGTGTTTTCTTGAAAATAGCCTCTAGTGGCTTATGATCTGTTTCCACAATAACTCGTCGTCCATAAACGTATGTGTGAAATTTCTGCGCTCCCCATAGTATTGCCAAGAGCTCTCGCTCTATGTTGGCATATCTCCTCTCGCAAGGAGATAAAGTCTTTGAACTAAATGCAACTGGTTTGCCTTCTTGCATGATCACAGCACCAAGCCCTGTGCTACTTGCATCTACATTTAACACTGTTTCCTTTTGATTGTCAAAGTATGCAAGAGCAGGTGCGCTAGTGATGACAGATTTAAGTTGGTCGAATGCCTCTTGTTGTGGTTTCTCCCAGACAAATGCTACATCTTTCTGAGTCAGTTGGGAGATAGGTCCTTGGAGATCAGCCTTGTGCTCAATAAACTTGTCTAGGTAATTGATTGTTCCTAAGAACCGCAGAACGCCTGCTTTATCTGTGGGGTGTGGCATGTCAGCAATAGCTCTAATCTTCTCGGGATCAGGTTTCAATCCATCTGATGTGAATACATGCCCAACATAGCTGACTTCTGGAACTCGAAGTTTCGTCTTCTGAGGGTTGAACTTTAATCCTATTTCCTTGCTCCTTTCCAGAACAGCTGTTAACTTCTCATCCATATCTCTGTTGTCCTTACCGTGAATCAGAAAGTCATCGACTATAATTTCCACTGGGACTCCACTGAAGAGTCTATCCATCTCCCTCTGATAAATTTCTGGGGCTGAATTTATCCCAAAAGGGAGTCGGGTAAATCGGTATCTTCCCCAAGGAGTGTTAAAAGTCAGGAGTTTAGAGCTCTCATCGTCAACGGGAAGCTGCCAATATCCACTGCATGCATCAAGAGTCGTGAAGATTGTTGCAGCAGACAGTCGGTTGGCTACTTCTTCTACCGTCACCATTGGGTAGTGGGGTCGTTTCAAGGCCTTATTCAGGTCCCTTGGGTCAATGCAAATTCTTACACTGTTCTTCGATGGTGGTGAGTTCCTATCTTTTCCTTTTCTTTTGTCAATCACCAGCATTGATGACACCCAAGGCGTGTGTTCCTCTTCTTTCACGATGATGCCATCCTCTTCCATTTCTTTCAGCTTTTCTTGTGCTGGTTTTAGAAGTGCAACTGGGATTTTTCTTGGGGGATGTATCACTGGAGGTACTTTATGGTCAACCTCCAAATGTACTGCATTTGGGAGGGCACCAGGTTTATTGCTAAAACAGTCTATATAGTCACGCAGCACTGGATCTGCCACAAACTTTAACTCCTCTCTATCATGGTTCTTTTGTGAATCGATCCCTTTAGGTTGTGTTGAGTCTATCAGTTCGAGATTCATGAACTTGACAACCTCCAAATCTAAGCAAGCATCACAACTTAATAATGGTGTGAAATCTCCATCTACAACAAGGTATAGCAAATCCATTTTGCGATTGTTGTACTGAGTTGGAAGGCGCACACAGCCCTTTGGATGTACAGGCTTGGCTGCAAGCCAGCCTCTTAATGGCTGCTTTATTTTCTGTAATGGTGCCCTTGTAATGGTCTTGTACAGGTGATATGGGATTACAGTGGCTTCTGCACCAGTATCTGCTTTGACTCTGACTTCTTTTCCTGCGATTGTGAGCTTGATCATACTCTTGCTCTTTTTACTGCTGGATATCCCTCCAATCTCCACAGATCCATTGAAGAAATATGAATGAACTTCAGGGTTTTCCTCTGAGTCTTCTTTGGCTAGAACACTCTCATGTTTCTCTCCTTCAGCTTGGGGCTTTCTTTTTACCTTATCTAGGCAAACTTTTGCAAAATGTCCTTCTTTGTGACACTTGTTGCACTTCTTTTTGAATGCAGGGCAGCGATTCGGTTGGGTAAATGGGTGTTGGTACCCACAAAACTTACAAAGGCGAGCACTGTTTTTTTCTTTTTCTTTCACAGAATGAACACTTAATGGCTGGCCTGTGCTAGTAATCGGGGAGCTAAACTTGAATTTTTGCAATTCTGCTGCTTCATATGTTCTGCAATAATCGTGGGCACTCTGGAGAGTGAGTTCTGGTCTTTTTAGAAGTTCTCCTCTCAACTCATTTGACAGCACTCCTCCCACAATACGATCTCTAATCAACGAATCTCTAAGTGCACCAAATTCACATGTTAGGGACAGTCTCTTCAGTTCACTCACAAAATTATCTACTCTTTCTCCCTCTTTCTGATTGCGCTGATTGAAAACTAATCGCTCATAAATGACATTCTTTGCACCTTCGCAAAGCTCCTTGAATTTCTTGCACACATCATCATAACACTCTTTGTCTTCTCCCTCGTGAAATTCAAAATGGCTATACTCCTCGATTGCCTCTGGTCCTGCACAGTTAAGTAACAAATTTACCTTGACTTTACCTGGCTTTTCATCCTTTCCTTTAGCCACGAGATAAATATCAAATTGCATAATGAACTTTCTCCAATTCTCCGCCGCTTGGGCATCCAAGACCAATGGACCTGGTATCCGGTGTGAGTTGTCATTTTCTGCCATGTTCCTTCACGTATTCGAGCTTAATTCCTCTTTAAGTTCTTGTCTACTTCTGACACCATGTAATAGTTGGCTTTTATTCTCGAAAGCTCTTAAAAAAATCTCTAACTCGTTTTTAACAGTAAGTCCTTACAATGGCTGCCTAAAAGTCTTAGGGGTGGCCCAACGGCCTGCAGGGGCCACAGGAAGCCCAAATGCTTAAATTACACTTATTACAACAAGAACCATTACAACAGACCTTGAAGAAAAATCCTTGAAGCACTAGAGAAAACCATTAAATTTTATAAAACTGATTCCTTACTCTAACCCTACCTGGGAAAACTATTACAACAGACCTTGATGAAAAATCCTTGAAGTACTAGAGAAAACCATTAAATTTTACAAAACTGATTCCTTACTCCAACCCTACCCGTGAAAACTATTACAACAGACCTTTACGACACTAAAAATCCTCAAAGCACCCGGAGAGAAACATTAAAAACCCCGTCGAAATGCTTGAGGCACAGAGAAAAACTAATGAAATACTCTACTCACATGTTGTGAGCTCAGATTGCATCCCAAAATGATCTTAGATGTGAAGCTAACATTAAAATAAAGCAAAAAAATAAACTTTCTTAACAGAATTTGTAGCATATATCACTTATATTTTCATGTAAGCCTTCCATCCAAGATATTGATAATTTTGAAAGAGATGTATTGGATAATAGCATATGGATAGAGTTAACATTGTGTCATAAGCTGGCATTGCTCTGATTGTTTTGTACATTCTCCAGTATAAGAAAGTTTTATAATAAATGATTGTCTGTCTTGATAACCATTTTTAAAATGGTATTTACTTGAAGCACAGCTCTAGAAAATAGAATAGTAAAGTTCTATAATAAATAAATGGCAGTCTTGATAATAATTTATAAAACAAGTATTTACATGAAGCACAGCTCTCGAATATAGAATAAGAAAGTTCTATAATAAATAAATGGCTGTCTTGATAATAATTTATAAAGACTACTTCCATGAAGCACATGTCTACTATATACAGAACAGAATGGTGTTGCTAACCAGTGAAACAGACCCTTATCAAATGACCTTTAATAAGGTACCTATACTAACACAATCCTTTTCAAAACCTCTTTTGATATTAAATATCAAAAAGTTTTAATTGACACATCAATAGCACAATTTTTGTAAGAACTTTTATCAACCTTATACCTTAATATTTATTGTCTTTAATTAAATGTGTCTGTTTGGCACTCAACAACCTTTCTTTCTCCTTGATTGTGCTATCCAGATCGTCCGATTCCTTTAGCTCTTCAATCTTTTTCTGGCTGATCACTTGTTTCTCTCTATGTTTCTTCTGTCGCTTTTTGTGTATATCAACTCGGTATCATTATCATTTTTCAGCTTTTTCCTCGGTTTTTACTCATATTTGAAGCCATCATGCGAGAAATCAAAGCTCAAATCGCGAAAACCAAAACGATAGAGTTGCGATTTTGATAATAAAGAACCAATTTAATGCAGTAAATAGAAATAAAAATTAGAAATAGAGAAAATTTACCAAGCCTCAAAATAACGACTAAAGAAGCATTTCTATAAAAGCATAAAAACGAGCGAATTCATTAAATAATAACTTTCCGCCCGTTAAACAAACACTTTCATGTTTGGTATCATTGTAAAGGTTTTGCTTAGATCGATAATGTTCCGCCATCCGATTGCTCCTTCGGTAAGACACGAACGATCTAGGAGGCGTCAAACAGACCCTTCGGAAAAAACCGTATACTCGTCACCAGTCCACCAAATTATGGAGCCCGTCCAAGGAAATTTATGTTACACTTTAGGGTGCTGTTTTTCGAAGCGCGCGTGCCCGCCGTTTTCGTAATTGACTGTGTGAAGAGCTTTGCTGAAGTCAAGAAAAATACCGCAAGAAAAGAGTTTATTATCAATTGACTTTTGAATTTTATCTGTAATTAATAAAATGGCTTGTGTTGTTGAATTATCAGATCGAAACCCAAATTGCCCATCAAAAAGTATTTTTTGTTGCTCAAGGAAATTGACTAATCTACTAAACATCAGTTTTTTAAACCACTTTGTTGAAAACAGAAAGTAAAGATATTGGGCGATAGTTAGAAATAGTAGTTTTAGATCCTTTTTTAAACTAGTATAACACGAACGATTTTCAGGTTTCCTGAGACAACACCAGATAGAAAGGAACAATTAAAAATGAGAGATAAGGCTTCAGACAGGACTGGACCTAAGGATTTTAATAGTTTTGTTGGGATACTAAATGGTTCATCCGATTTGGAAGTCTTGAGGCTATTTATAATGGGAGTAGTTGGAATTACAAAAAAAAACTATTTTGAAGAGGATTATTCATGAAATATTCAAAAGGAGTGTTTACAGTTGGAATGTTATTAGCTAGATCTGAGCCAATGCTTACAAAATATTTATTATTAAAAATTATTAAAAACATTTGCAATAATTTTGGGATAAGTTATTTTAGAGCCACCAAGGGTTAAAGCAGTAGGGGTAAAATTACTCGACGTCAAAACCATTTTTTTCTATACAAAATTAAACATATAATTGACAGCACGCCTAAGGCTCGTGATTTCTATAACTTTTTCGTGCCCCACAGCTCCAGTCGTGTTTTATCAGAAAACAGAACATAAGCCTGATCTATTTGTTAAATAAAAACAAAAATGTCAAAGTAACAGCTTTAGAATCAATAGTATTATGCTAGAATACTGAACATCGAATCAAAACGCTCAGACTCGGTCCCGTCACGGCACGGCACGCCTGAGTTGAAAGTTTTATTCTGAATGTTCTAACATTATTTGTCGTCTTTACTGTCAAGGTTCATCTATGGTTAATCACGTGATCAAGAGTATGAAAGTGAAGGATTACATGGAATGTGTTTTCGAATGCCTTAACCATCCATCCTGTCACTCTATGAATTATCAAACTCAAGGCAGTCCCAGTCACATTTGCGAACTGAATAACGATACCTTAGCAACCAAACCTAAATGTACGCAGTTGAGACCTGGGTTTGACTATTACGCACCCAAAGTATGTATAAAGAGTCGTCTTTGTATGAATTTTGTCTGATGTCATTTATCTTCTTTTATGGCTATCATAATATGTAATTATTGACTGAGTTAGGTCGGACCGTACGGGAAAAATATTTGGCTGGAGGTGATGCCGTACAAGTGTCCGAGAGCTAAATATTTTCCCGTACGGCCCGACCTAACTGAGTCAATAACCATTTTATCATATATATATGACCCTCACGAAAAGAAAAATAATAAAATAAAAGAAAGTCACAGGTATCTAGCAGGGTCGTACGGATTCGTACGCCCCTCCTCGTTCAAGAGCGCACGCCCAGGCAGATACGGGTCATATGATAATAGTTATTAGCATAAACCTACTAGCATACTATTACAAATCCTGCAATCTCATTGGCTAACGTACTCACTATCTATCCTGTGATATATAGCGAGTAGCGAAAAATAAACAAGTGCATACTCAAGTTTCGTCGATATCTCTGCTTGTTCTCTAAAAAATCTTTAAAAATCGATTGTAGAAAAGACAAGACTGTATCAAGGAAAGGAATTGAGGTTTTGAACGGTACAGACACAGGGAGCCAATTTAGATTAAAGTGAATGGTGAAAATAAAATCGGAAAAATTAAATAATAATTATTATTATTTATTTATTTTTAATTCGAGATCAAGATAATGTCCTCCGTAATGCGAAAGAGTAAAAAAATCAATGAAAAATGATGCACTAGGACATTTTTTTCGCGCGCGCCTTTGTTTTCCTATATAATTTCCCTATGGTATCTGATGTCGAGATGCTGGTAAGCAAAAATCGATGCTAAATTTTTATGTTTTTCGTTTTAGAAGTCCTGAATGTAAATGAAAATATTTCAATGAAGGGATTATCAGTTTAGCTAACATCAGATTGGTTTCGTTGTTTATAGGGCCTGGCAAAACAAGAAATAAATGATTCAATAGTTGAGTAATCAAGCTCAGGAACGACGTCGATCTTATGTCCAGCTTATTTTCTGTTTTGCTGCTAATAAAGTAAGCATAATAGCTTACTTAGCTTACCAAAAGATCGTTAAGTAAAAGAAGCATCGATTTTTGCTTACCAGCTTTCAAGATGATACAGTTTTGTCCTGAAAAAGTGCAGAAATCTCCAAAAATTCTAAGTTAAATGAAAGAAATCCATTGTGATTTTCACTTAAGTAACTTGATATCGTGTTGAATTATCTGTAGTTATCTTTAATTTTTTAAAGTAAAACCAACCAAAAAAGCAGAAAAATGTCGACCATAGAGGACTTTGTGAAAGGGTTTTTCAAGAACAAAACTAGCCCTATGAGGTGGCTGGTGGTGGGTCGTGCACACGTTACAAAAATCCTGTGCGGGAGAGTAGTGAGGTCGAAATTCGATCTCGCCCGAGTTTTACGCAAGTAGTAGCTTTGACATAACATGGCAGAAAATTTTCTGCAAGCGAAAAATTTTCTGCACGAAAATTTCAATCATAGAAATCCTGTAGGAAGAGCCAAAAGAGTTTTAAATAAATGAATCTCCCATCGTAGGGATCGTTTTTATCAAGTTTTTGTGGAGTTCGAGGTTTAAAAGACGATGAAATCGTGGTTTAAAGTGAGTTGTTTGATCAAATATGGCGACTGTAGTTTCCTCCCTTGTCAGAGTATATATATATATAAGATCGACATCAGATACCATAGGGAAATTATATAGGAAAACAAAAGCACGCGAGAAAAAAAATGCTCTTGTGCATTTTTTGATTTTTTTACTGTTTCGCATTACGGAGGACATTATCTTGATCTCGAATTGTAAAAAAACATTAATTATTTAATTTTTTTGATTTTATTTTCACCATTCACTTTAATCTAAATTGGGCCCCCTGTGGTACAGATAAGTAAAAACTGAAGAATTATGGCAATTTTAACACGAAAAATCGGCCGTCAGACTTCACTGAGATTTTCATGTGCAAACTTTGCGACGGACAATTAACTGACTTTTGAGATATTGTTGGCATTTTAAAAGGATTCCCTGAAAGAACACAAAAAATCCAAAAGACAACTTATTGCTGCCGATTGACCGTCGCTTTGTACAGTAAAGTTATCAGTGTCAGTTTTTGTTTTCAATATCATAATATTAGCTAGTAGGTTGATGCTAAAACAATTAGACTACTCGTCTACGCGCCTCATCGACTATCTATTGACTCATAGAAAACTCGACCTCGTAGTCTCATTGTTAAATAGTTACTAATTATTAATTATGCAATAATATATCTATTTGTTTTGTTGCTTTTATTGATTTAGGAAGTGGTAGTTGATCCTTGTGTGAGCTCACCTTGTAAGAATGGAGGAGTGTGTTCGACAGACTTTTGTGGTCCAAATGCTTATAAGTGCCTCAACTGCAGCGAGTATAATACAGGACCTAACTGCGACCATTGGACAGGTAAAATATCACCAACTATCGTCTTGAATAGCGCAAGTTTGTTTTATTGTCGGGATTGAAATCTAGCTAGTGTAATCAATATGTCACGTCATCATCAGAAACGAACATGCTGTCGTTACGTCGTCATCTTTACCATCTTCAACATCATCATTATTTTCCTCAATCTTACAGGTTCTTCAAATCTAGGTTCTTAAGCGCTGGGTTTTAATGTGTAACATTAATATATTTTTACTTTCTACTAATTAGCATCATTAGTGTCACTCCTATGCATTATAATCATTATCATTATCAATAATATCAACCAACTATCAACTCCATCATTCTTACCATTATCCTTGTCGTTACACCACCATCACTACACAATTGATACGTTCCACCAGTGTCGCATCACGTCAAAATTTAATTTAAATTTTTTTTTTTTTTTTTTTTTTTTTTTCAGAATATGTGACTTCATGTAAAGATATTTACGAGAAAACAAGGTAAGGATAACGATATACCAGATAGTTAAATGTGCGAGTTGACCGATTTTGAATTTCAAATCCTTCAACAGCCTCCGAAAAAACATGGCTTATACTTTCATCATCCAAGGCCAACAGACTGACGTGTTTTGTCACATGACTGAGATAATTGGCTGTGATGCTGGGGGATGGACAATGATCATGAAAATCGACGGCGCTATGGTAAGCACATTGATTTCAACAATTTAAAAAATACGCTGTAAATTCTTTTTATTTCATTTCATTTCCTTCCATTTCCTTCCATTTCCTTCCATTTCCTTCCATTTCCTTCCATTTCCTTCCATTTCATTTTTTATTTTTTGATCATTTCCTCATTAACACTTTTTGTATAGGCGAACCCTTGGCGAGTGATCATTATTTTTAACCTTTTTTCGAGTAGTGTTTTTCCAAACATGCCAAGTGCTCTTTTTCAGCGGAAGAATCAATTGCTTTTATGTTTTAAGAAAATTCATAAAGATTTACAAAAATGTTGTTATGCGATGAAATTTACAGTTCCCCAAATTATGAAAAATAAACGTCGGTCAGAATCACATTCGTCGTACTTTTTCTGTGGATCACTTGCATTATATAGCTTTAGCTTTAAATAACATTTACTACCACACTACCAGAATCCCTTGCACACTTTCTTTTGTTCAGTAAATTAGCACAACTGTCTTACTTTTCTCATGCGGAAACAAAAAATTGAAAAAGAAAGAAAATGCACGAAGCATTTTGGTAGTGGAAGTAAAATGATGCCATCATGGAAATGGCCTATTGCTGGTTTTCAATCATTCCCAGGGGAGTGAAATAATAAAAGACACAGCGGCCATGTTGGATGATACAGCAATAGAATTTATTGACAATTTTTTTGTTAAAATCATCAACATGGCGACTATTCACAAATCGTGTGTTTGACAGAAATATTTCACGAAAAAATGGAAAAAAATCTTGGAAAAAATCGCATAATCTATAAGCTAAGAAGGTTAGTTAAACACAAAAGTGTTACAAAAAGGTTAGGGAAAAAGACTAAAAGTGAAATAGAAGCATGGAAGTAACAGTTCCTTAAGAGGTAAACGTTATGTGCACAACTTTGATAATGCAAGTAGTACTATAAATATATAACTTTAGGCACTCCCTAAATGTGGAGCTCCAAATAAGCACAGAAAGCCCAATTTAGGTAAAACTGAAAGGTGAAGATAGAATCGGGGGGGTGGGATATTCAATTGTAACTTTTCATTCGACATGAAGATACATGAAGATAAAATTTACCTTGGATATCATTAAAATCCAAATTTTGGAGTTTTCCGAACTTTTTAAAGACAAATCGACATTATTAGACAGACTTGAATACTGGTGAAGTTGGACAAATCGAGACTAAAAAACAGACTTGAAAACTGGTTAAGGTGAACAAAATATAAGCTTACTTAATTACGTCTTTTACAGAACGATGTTTGGTTTTCCATAGGAATGTTTATGTTTTTATATGAAATAGCGTTTTTACCGCAATGAAAATAAAAAAATAATGCTTTGGTAGCAACTGAGAGAAAATTGGCTGAAGATCATTAACTAACTAAACTTGAGAAATAAGGCCCTGAACTTAAAACCAAATGTGTCATCAGTTAAAAAATAGATTTCTTATCCTAGTTCTTCATTAATATGTTTTTATTTCTTTCATATAAGCCTTAAAACTACGTTTCAAGAAGCTTGAAAACTTAAGCTTACTAGATTTTGAGATTCGATGTTACCAGTATTCATCTGGTTTCATGCGTGAAAAAAATACGGAAATCACGAACGACAAAAGATTTCCCAAAACAAAGTGTACATTCGGTTAAACTTGACAAGAACAACTGAGAAGAAATAGAAAATAATGCAAAATGCAATGCAAAATACAAAATGACTAATTTCTTTGTCAGTAAATTGGCATTTGTAAATGTTTTTGAACATTC
The DNA here is from genome assembly GCF_029948245.1 of Actinia tenebrosa. Classification (NCBI taxonomy): domain Eukaryota; kingdom Metazoa; phylum Cnidaria; class Anthozoa; order Actiniaria; family Actiniidae; genus Actinia; species Actinia tenebrosa. Next base: position 3,676,113 of record NW_028292572.1, on the reverse strand, counting down.
TTTAGCTTTTTTAAAAAGTAGCATCTCTCAACAACAACAACAACAATAATAATAACAATAACAATAATAATAATAATAATAATAATAATAAATATATCCAAACCAATTGGCACGAAGATAACCCGTCTACTATATATTGATGACCTCAAGGTTTTTGCTTCATCTCAAACAAAGCTGAACACAGTTCTACGATCTACAAATACAGCAATGGGAGATATTGGATTGCAGTGGAACCCGAAGAAGTGCAATACTATTCATGTCAAGAAAGGTGTTCAAGAGTACGATGCAGCAGGTATTAAACTTGATCAGACGACAGTTGTTGAAGGTATCAAGGAAGATTCAAGCTACAAGTTTCTCGGCGTATGTGAAACTGTGAAACAGGATGAGAAGTCAGCTCTTGCATGTGCAGCAAAGGTTTACCTTCAAAGACTATCTGTAATTTGGTCTAGCCCTCTCTCCGATGCCAACCGAGTAATAGCTACTAATCAATTCGCACTTCCCGTGCTTAACTACCTGATGTGGAACCAACATTGGCCTATCACCGAGCTGAGAGCGATTGAGAGAGAAAAGAAAGATCATTCATGAAAACGGAGGGAAACATCCACTGATTTCAACAGCTGTTATGTACCTACCTAGACACAAGGGAGGACGTGGCCTGAGATCCGTCGAATACGAGTACAAGCTTACAAAGATAAGAGCTGCCGTAAAGCTCTACCAGAATGCAGACACTACGATGAAAACTGTCCAGATGTTTGAGGAGAGAGCAGCGGAGGAAGGCCATTCGTCACTACTAACTGAAGCACACAAATATGCAAAGGAGCTGAAGATAAAGTTACTTCTACAGTATCCAAATCCATCTTTTACCTCGACCAGAAGACCAGAAGTAGAAATTGAAGGAACGAAAATTAAAGAACACTTGAAGAGAGCACTGGTTGACAAGCTACAGGAGACGATAAACGCAGAGAAATGGCATGGTCGATTTCTCTCATCGCGTTGGAAAGATAAAGTACTTAGTCAAGATGCATGTTTTACATGGATGAAAGATTGGACGACTGCACCAACTCATACAGTTGCTGGTATGATGGAGCTCTATGAACAACTATTGCCAACTAAAGTGTATACGTCACACAAGACCAAAACAACCCAGGGAGATGTAAGTTGTAGGCTATGCGGTAAAGAAGCAGAGACCCTTCCACATGTTCTGTCAGGATGCTCTACACTGGCTCAATCAAAGTACTTGGACCGACACAATGCTGCTCTGAAGATATTATTCTTTGAGAAGTGCAAAGATCTTAAATTAGTGGAAAGTGTTCCCCCTTGGTACTCACCTGTGACTCCAAAACCAATCTATGAGTCGGATGATGCTAAAGCTTCTGGGATGTACCGGTGTATGCTGAACACACCTACGTCAAAGCCAATAGGGTGGATGTAAGATTCGTGGTGCATAAGGCAAAGCAAGTTTGGGCAGTAGAAATGAGCTGTCCCTGGATTGAGAATCGTGAAAAGAAAGTTGAGGAGAAGGCAACAAAGTACGGTGCACCACTCTTGGAGTTAAAATGACAGCACCCTGGTTACAAGGTACAGCAATGCAATATCATAATTGATGCATTGGGAGGATGGTCAAAGATCGCTCTAGAGCAAACTATGAAGAAGCTTGTTGGTGCCCGATCAAAGTGTGTTTTGGAGAAGATGCAGAAAGCCATCATCTCTTACTCGCTCCATATAGCACGAACATTTAAAGTGTAAATGAACTCTTTGACAATACATTCAATACTGGTTCTGCATAAAGTAAATGTAGTTGATTGGTAAAATATTTCTTGATTTGAGTAATGCGTCTCTAAGTTATGAAGGTTTATACTTCCAATATGTTAATGATGATGACGTCAGGTAAGGTATTTGAGTGTTTTTGTCGTAACTAGTAATACCAAATGCTGGCCATTTTGAAAACAAAAATTTTAAATAGCTTTCATGTAAACCATGAGTAAAATAATGATGCTTTTTAAATACTGTATCTATGAACCAGTTCAATTTTGTATATTTAATTAAGCCTTAATAGACGTCACACTCATTAGCATATTGAAAGTTTAAACCTTCATAACTTAGAAACGCACCACTCAGAGGAGGACTGAAGCCTATCCCAGAATGCTTTGCGAATGACTGTATATTATCGAAATTTTCGTGACGTCATCACTCTTATCAGGCCATTGAAGAGGGAAAGCGCACCACTCAAATCAAGAAATATTTTACCATTCAACTATTTACTTCATGTAGAATCAGTACTGAAAGTATTGTCGAAGGGTTCATGTGCACTTTAAAGCAACTGTTATATAAGCTTGAACTTTTTTTATATAATCTTAGGATACTGTTACAGATCTATAGAATATAGAGGGTTTTTTTTTTTTTTTTTTTTTTTTTGTTGCTAGAAATTTATTGTAGCTGATTGTATATATATATATTTTTTTCCGAAACCTTTTAAAGACAATGATTTTTTAGGGACATCTATTTAAATTTATTGTAGTTAGTTTCCTTTTAGACTGTATAGGTTACGCTGTGCGCCCTATACAGGTCATAGATTTTTTTTTTTTTTTCTTTATTTTTTTTGCATCTATACGTTTTACTACTGCACATAATAATAATAATGATGATGATGATGATGATGATGATGATGATGATATATGATGATGATGATGATGATGATAATAATAATGGGGTTTTTATATAGCACATTTTACATGGTCTCAATGCGCTTCACAATCATGACCAGTGGAGGACTATTTACGGGCTGCGTATTTAGGCGCTAGTAGCAGTCGTGCAGCTTACAATCATGAGTGATTTATTAGTAAGTTAGTATTGATGCCTCCAGATTGGGATAAGCTGTTGAACCGGGAGACAATCCCCTACTCTTATACGAATAATTCAACAGGTTCTTTTATGTCCCCCATTTTACTGTAGGTTAGGAAGGGTTGGGAGACAGGGCCTACGGTTTTAAGTCCTTGTCCGAGAAGACTTGAAGGTCTAACCATTTGCAGTACAACACAAAATTAAGCTCATTTGTATAATCATACTTGCTCGAACAGCTTAAGGTGGCTCGACCCCCTCACGCTTGACCGCTACCTTCCACTTTTGGAACGCTAGTGCATAAACGTCTTTTATCCGATTGCAAATCTTTTTCGCACATAAGTCACATAAGGATTGAATTAATATTTCATGCAGTTTTTTATGAGATCGGACGTCATAACACGTGATTATGATGAAATATTTGTCTTCGTTTAGAAAATAATTTTAGCCTTGCAGAGCGTTCAACACTAAAATGCTTCGTACCACATAATTATATACTAGATGCCTCCATTTGTGGGGATTTTTGAAAAAATCTATCTAGCTAATTATGAGATATTTGAGATCATTTAAATATAGTGCATAATCTACTTCAAAACTAAACAATGGATTTCATACGGCCGAAATTAATATTTCAGAGCTATATATTCACAAAAGTTATTGCTCATTTAGTTTTACTCTGTATCTAGTTTTAAAAGGAACATTTTGAAGGTAATCGACTTATGCAATTTTGTGAAAACGTATAGTGCAGAAGACGGGGTAAACATTTGATGCGCACTTTTCATCGCAGTTTTCTAGTCAATCTTACTAGATCTTCCATTATTCTAAAATTCGCTGATCATTTCTCTCAAAATTACATCAGGATACAAATTTGAACTTAAACTAATATTACACAAAATTGCAAGACTATTGAACTCATTTAAAGCGATCTAAAGCGAACAAGAAATACAGATAACATTGATCGTTTCCCAACGATTTGATGCTCTGGGAATTCTATTGTTTGCTAATGATCATAACATCAAATTCTTTCGCACCATGCACGGTCTCATCTCGCTTGGCTGCTTTCCGATCTACCCCCGAAGTTTGGTAACAAACAGTTGTTTTTTTTTTATTCAAACGTGGGATGTTTGTCATGATGTACTTTGTCAGTGTGAGTGAATAGAATCGGCGAACATGCCTCAAATTAAAACTTCAAGAAAGAAGCGAGCAAGACTTTTGAGTTTAGATAAAGAACCATACTTCGGGAGTAAATCGGAAAGCAGCCAAGCGAGATGAGACCGTGCATGGTGCGAAAGAATTTGATGTTATGATCATTAGCAAACAATAGAATTCCCAGAGCATCAAATCGTTGGGAAACGATCAATGTTATCTGTATTTCTTGTTCGCTTTAGATCGCTTTAAATGAGTTCAATAGTCTTGCAATTTTGTGTAATATTAGTTTAAGTTCAAATTTGTATCCTGATGTAATTTTGAGAGAAATGATCAGCGAATTTTAGAATAATGGAAGATCTAGTAAGATTGACTAGAAAACTGCGATGAAAAGTGCGCATCAAATGTTTACCCCGTCTTCTGCACTATACGTTTTCACAAAATTGCATAAGTCGATTACCTTCAAAATGTTCCTTTTAAAACTAGATACAGAGTAAAACTAAATGAGCAATAACTTTTGTGAATATATAGCTCTGAAATATTAATTTCGGCCGTATGAAATCCATTGTTTAGTTTTGAAGTAGATTATGCACTATATTTAAATAATCTCAAATATCTCATAATTAGCTAGATAGATTTTTTCAAAAATCCCCACAAATGGAGGCATCTAGTATATAATTATGTGGTACGAAGCATTTTAGTGTTGAACGCTCTGCAAGGCTAAAATTATTTTCTAAACGAAGACAAATATTTCATCATAATCACGTGTTATGACGTCCGATCTCATAAAAAACTGCATGAAATATTAATTCAATCCTTATGTGACTTATGTGCGAAAAAGATTTGCAATCGGATAAAAGACGTTTATGCACTAGCGTTCCAAAAGTGGAAGGTAGCGGTCAAGCGTGAGGGGGTCGAGCCACCTTAATACACAGTTGGATATTTGGTATAAATCGATATTTAAATCAAAATTTAAATGAATTATCTGTAGAAAGATGTAAAATTATTGAATGAAATACTTCTTTGGTTTGCCAATGGGACCCCGCGATGGGAGGCGAACAAAGCTGCACTTTTCTTAGAAAACTCATTAATAATTCATGGCGAAAATTCAATAGAAATCATGACCATGAAGGTGATTTTATATCTGATATAGATTCGTCTTCATTTTCATAAACTTTAACTTGGATTTTCTCTATCAAACTTGGTTCATTTCGTAACGAATTCTGTACCATATGAGAACATACATCATGAGTTTTCTAAGCCGTTTAATTATAATAAACTCGCAGATCGTGTTTTATCGGGTCTAAAACCACTCGGCTACGTCTCGTGTTTTATACCCGATAAAACACTCCTGCTCGTTTTTTAAACAGTACTAAACGAAAAACATACGATAGTTGTTTAAAAACAACCGAATTGTTAAAGATTTACAAAGCTAAATAAAAGACAAATATTTGTTGTCGTAATATGCTCTCCGTGTTGTATTTCCTCCAGCATTAAAATAAATTAAGCTTATCTATAGAAATATTAAAGGTTTTGAGAGAAAGTATTTGATTTGGCGATTCGTCGAGAAAAATGCTTGTCAAAAAATAATAATATACGATCGTTTTCTAAGAAACACACACCTGAATTGACTTGAAGAACACTTCTTGATCCATCTTTGACTACATGAAAGTTTATTTTAATTGTTTTTGGTCTATAACTTCCATTGCCCTAAACTTTTTCTGTGCATTTGAGAGCTGCATTTGCGAGTAGTTTTGCTTTGACATCAAGCGGGATTCCCGTGTACACGGACGTACGTACGTACGGACGGACGGATGGAAGTGACGTCATCATTTTTTCTTAAGTATGGTGCTATTTTTCGCGCGGGACTTTGGCACGCGTGGGAGCTCCGCTAATATCAAAGTCAGGTTAAAAATACGTCAAAAATGGAAAGGTTGTTATATTTAAAAAAATCAAAAACCTTGTTTCTAAATGTGAAATAGACCATAGATTTTGGGAGTGATTTAGCTAGTGAGAGCGAGCGTACTATATGCAAAGCTGAAGATAAATATTTGCGAGCATTTAAGGTTGGTGCCTACTATTGACAGCGCGCACACTTACTGCGTATCTGCATCGAGGGATTCCCGCGGGCCGGGTTTCAAAATCAAAACACTCAAAGGTACAGATGACGTTGGCCTTGCAAAACATTAAGGCCAAGAACAACAGCAATAACTATTATTTATGTAGTTAAAGGTGTATAACAGAGTCATCTTCAAGAATTCAGGTGTTTTTGGCGAAATATCATTTTTTTTTTTCATTTTCTAGAAAAGACGGTTTCGATTGCCTCGGATCGGCGAATAATAAAATAACTTTTTCAATATTTCTATACAGATAAGCTTAGTTTGTTTTAAAGTTAAATGAAAATTGAAAAGGAATTACACATTACACCAAATATCAGCTATTCATTTAGCTTTTCCTGCAAGTACAATTACATAAAATAAACTTTTGTCGTTGGAACACCTCGTATTTACATAAACTGTCTTTCACTCACTCAAAAAATATTCACGCAAAGAGCATACTGACAAAGAAAATTATTATTTTGATTTATTAAATCTGTCTCTTGCACTTGTGAAGTTAAACTATGGCGGCACCCGTTCTCTGGAACGCACTTCCCGCAGACCTTCGCCCCATTAAAGATGTTAGTTTGTTTAATCGCCATCTTAAAACCCACCTTTTTAAATTAGCATTTTGATAGTTTTTTTCATTAGTATTCATCAATATATTTATTCATCTTATTTGTAAATAGTTATATAGTTATATATATATTATATTATTATTGTAATGCGCGCATGATCATTGTATGGAATGCTCGCACAATAAGTGATTAAATTATTATTATTCTTATTATAAACTAAATGTAGGTTTGTATTTTACGAAACCTTTTGCCTGGCTTAGCTTTGCATGCACGACTGCCCTGAAACATTCATGAAAAGCCGTTCTTTTTCCGACTTCAAAAAAAAAAAATTACGTACCATTTGCTTAAGGAAATCTTTTCTTCTACACAGGAAATAATTATTTATTATTGTTCTTCGAATTGAATAAGTTTACTGGTACTTTGAAGGCTTGAAATATCGCTTTTTTCAGTTTTTCTCCTGTTTGTAAAACCACGAAGAGATGAAGTAGCCGCTGCAAACACGCCAAAAGCAGAGCGAGTCACGCTGTTTCGTAACGCCGCGTCACTCTTGTCACGCTTTTAGCACCCGATTTATCCTCAAAAAAAATATTTTAAAAAATCATAACTTTTTAAAACGCGTGGGTAACTCCCATTTTTTTTTCGTCCAAAATGTAACAGAAATAGTTCAATTATTTTTCATAATAGAATCTTTAAAATAAAAATGGTTTTGGTTGCAAATGTAAGCAAAAATGTAGCATCCCTTTAGAAACATATTTTACACTTTTGAAGGCAAAATTTGGTTAAAAAAATGGTTTCTTATATGATACATAAAAGTTTATATATTTGATATAAAGAGCACAAATAGTCGTTTATTTGAAACAAGTTTCAGATAAAATCGATCAAAACGTTAACAATTTCGTAATATGATTTTTTCCCCTTGCGTAAAAACGTGCTTACGTCATCGGTGTTTAACATCAATTATCTCGTTTAGATGCGCGGGTACCCCCAATTTTTTTTTTCGGATTCTAGTGGCATCTTGGGTGATTTAAATGACTGCCACAATTTGAAAAAAATAAAAATGGTTCGCAATTAGTAAGCACCAACCTTAATAAACAAATATTGTTTTTAAATTTTCAGAATACTTTCAGACGCAGCTCATCGTACTGGTCAAATAAGGTTGCTTACAACCTGACAGCAGGTAAAACTGGTTTTGATTCCATGGAGACAAAGATGCCGAGCTTCTGGGGAGTGTCTTTCAGTGCAATATGTGTGGGGTTCACTGTGAATGGTGTGACAAACTTTGCAACTATCACTTACACGGCAAATTCACTATATGACGTCATTGCGGACGGAAGCGAAAGGGCGGTTAATTTGCTTGGTAAATCAAAATGGCAATCTTTGATTGCAGGTTCATCAATGCAATCCTCTTGCAACAAGGAGGGATTTAATTTGAATAAAGTGCGCATAGGAGTAATTTCCAACAACGAAAACAACTGTAGAAGCACTGACAGCTTTCTGGGCTATGGGGGAAGCTTCGGAGTGTCTTGTGGGAACCGATGTGAGCATTATTGTAATAATGGAAACAAAGCTGTTGCTGCTGTAGGGTACATTCTAGTGAAGTAGACTGACCTTCTTACTAGTACAGTACAAGACTACTGTTTAATGGAAACAAGCCTTTTCTTACTTTTAGTAAATACATCTAAGTATGATATAAAAGCACGCAGGGTAGTTGCACTTTACTGACTTTAGCGCCGCCTCATGTTCCATCGAACATTATCTACACAAGTAGATAAGCATTTTGGCGGGAACGTCGGCCTGCAGGCTATTTATTGTATTTTTTAGTAGTAATCTTTATATTAATCGATTTATTAATAGCCGACTGCGATGCTTGTCGGTCTGTGGTGCAAACGTAAGGAATTGGGACCGCTGGAAGCGTTAGATTATTTAGTTTTTCCCAACCTTTCCCTTATCTCTATTTAACAAAACAAAAACAAAACAAAACAATAATAAAATCAATCAATCAATCAATCAGTCAGTCAGTCAGTCAGTCATTCAATCAATGAATCAATAGGTAAATAGATAAATAACGCAGACTGGCAAGCAACGAAATAAGCTGAAACTCTGACTTTGGTTTGAATGGGATCACTCCTTTTAAACTCAAGTCGTTACCATTAGCAACACCTTATTTTGCTAACTGTCTACATCGGCATTGTATTGTAAAGCCTCACATTTCAACGATGCGAGTTCAGCTTACATTTTATCTAAGTCATCAAAGTTTAGGCAAGCCTTTGTTAAAACTTTGTTTGGGAAATTATGCTATTTAAAAGACGTCTGTTATTCTTTATATTCCATGATTTCGCTTATAAAGTAAAATTGTAATTGAACATATAGATTCTTATAAAAATATATATCTTTCAACAACCAATTACATTGTAACCCGAAGATAACATGAGATTTAGTAGACGTCATGGACATCATGCAGGGGAAAAATAAGCCCCTCATGATTAATTAAAGACTCTTTGTGTCTCGTGCATGATCTAACACTTAATTGTAAAATTTCATATGCATAGTTTAGAATAAACGGATGATAAACTCTTGTCATCGATGTAGTCATGCTATCGTCATTTGTGTTTCATCACTCAGTCGTCAGAAGTAGGCAATCAGGAAACTCTGTAAATTACAAAGACCTACTTATTCAAGCAAGCAATCGCTCGGTCAAAACGCAATACCGACAGGTTACGGCAATACCATGTTAACTACCGTGATAATAGCAGAAGTGTCGTTTACATTTGCCTCTGATTTTTTAAACTCGGTCCCAGACCCCCACCTTTTATCCCTAGTTTGTAGAAAAATAGGCAATTTTTTGAACAAAGTTCAAATGTTCATGTTGTTATGCTTTAGGTTTTCACAATGGACACTCAAATTTCTTTCTTTCTTTTTTTTTTTTTTTTTTTTCCTTTCTTTCTTTCTTTTCTTTGGTTATTTTGGTTATTTTATGTAGAAATGTTAAAATATTTATAACATGAAAAAAAGTCCCGTCATTTTGACCTTGAATTTGTCAGTTTTGTATAAAGATTAAGGGTTTTTTTATTATTTTATATAAGATTTTGCCCGTGTTCTGCTGCTGTCCAATAGAACTCAGGGTCCCCTTCGAGGTACATTGCACGAATGCCCAGTCTGAACGGCGCGGGCTTCGCAAATTAGACCGTCATATTTGGGCACGTTATGAGTTGCAGGATACTGAATCAAATATATATTATTATCAAGATATGCAAGCATCAAGAAACGCATCAAGACACTGACCAGGAAATGACTGATAGCAAGAGAGCATAAGGAGTGTGGGAAACTTAGTAATAACGCGCACGCCAAGTAAATTCCCGATTGGGCTATTTTTAGCAACCGGATGCAGTTGAAATTTTGCCTAACCCCACTACCGTGCGTCATCAAATTGCACGCACGCGTTAGTTTTTTCCCCCGAGAGTCTCGATATTTCCATTGGATTTGCCTCGGGAAGCATCTAGACTGTCGGGGAAAAAATTTACTATTTCCCTCACGACCAGGCATTAAGTGTAAAATGTACGACTCGAGCTTGTGGAACAACTGTTAATTACTCATTAGAAAATAGAGATTACTTCATGGAAAGCGCGCGCGTAAGGGATTTTCGCACGAGTTGGTGAAGTATCTCTCTGAAATCGAACGAGTGAGCGAAGCGAACGAGTGAGATTTCAGTTACAAAACCAACGAGTTGGAAAATCCCGTACAAAGCGCTTTCCATGCTGTAATTTATTTATTTTATACATACTGAGATTTTGTTGTTTTTATTTATTCACCTTTAATGGGTTCTCTAAAAAAATACAAAACTGCTGTATTTTAAAATTGTCCTCCGAAAAGCTAAAAGCTTGCTACATGTAAAAATATCACTATTTAAATCAAAAAACATATCTGGTACAAAGTAAATAGCAAAACGATTAAATTCTAAACCAAATATGAAACTGTTCTTTAGAAAAAAACGAAATAAGCAACCAAAATCAGTGGTCAATGAAGTCTCATAAACTTAGTTTGTCAAAGCGGAGGGCTGTCTTCGTCTCGAAGATTGAAACACACGCTTGATGCGTCATGAGGCAATGTGTTGACTCTGTTGATTTGAATGAGTTATCGGTGAAAGTCTGCGACTTGTTTAAAGTTTTTATTGTCATGTCAAACTGTCCTCATTGAAAAACTGCTCCACTGAATGGACATGCTGCAGGGAAACTAGAACTTTTCATGAATGAAGATTCACGGCACTCGGTGCCCACTGCACTTTGTAAACTGGCCTTTTTTCTATAGACGTACTTGTAGTATTTCCACTCAGAATCAAAGACATGTTTTTCTGTTGTTCGTTTGAGTACTGCAATTCACTGATATACCCATTAAGCTCTTCTGGCGTGATTTCCTCGACTCTTCTCGTTTCATTTTTGGAGTTGAGAAACTCAGTCAGCAAACTTACATCTCTTTGTGTTTTGACAGAGTGTTTCTGTTTTTTTGTTGTTGTTTTTTTTTTTTTTGTTTTTGTTTTTTTTTGTTTTTTTGGTCTTCGATAAACTTGTATAGGTTTGTCAAGAGACACAAAAATCTTCTTGGTTGTTCAGCCATCCTCACAAATATCTCCTTGCTCTTGATTAGATAAGTTTAATTTGAACTACGAACAACTACAATACACTGAAAGTATTTGAAAGTTGCTCGACAAAGCTACCCGCGATGACCGCGAAAACACGATTCGCTTCGACAGTGGTTTGCGATTGGACGAAACGCTTTTTTCACGCGTGACAAATCGTTTCGCTTTTCTGATTGGCTAGAAAAGTCATGAACTTGTTTTTCACACAGGGAAATTTGATAAGAAAATCTCAGTATGTATAAAATAAAGTAATTTCCAAACTCGTTTTACTCGTTCCATGTTTCATTAGCGTTTCCAAACACGAGAAAATATTTGAAAGCTAAAGGCCGTATAAAGGTCGAAACTTTCGCATTTGTTTCTGGAATATTACGTTACTACTTTACGCAACATAGATAACATCTCTTTAAGTATAAACTAAGCTATGCATTTAGTTACTCGTTTCTAATTGATTAATAATTAGTTAATTAGTTGATTAATTAACTTTGTTTATAGAGGATAACGCGTGACAGTAATTCAACTGATAAACTCTAGTTAATTAGGGACGGGACCGCCATTAGCGTGATCATCCGAGCCACGTGAAGGTCTAACCATTTGCAGATGTAATTACAAAGGTAGCACCTTCTCCTCAGTTATTTTAAGACCCGGAGTGTTGGTCCGGCGGAGGCTTGAACAACGACCTCCCGCACAACAGACCGCTCTTACCAATTGAGCTAGCCGGCTGGCGGTGACAATCTGTTGTTATCACTTCGGAACGAGTTACTAAACCTCACCTACTTATATTTATTGATCATGATCACCATAATACATCAATCGTTGATAGCGAAGTATTCAATAAAATTGATTAATCTAATATTTTAAAAGTCAATTTTATCATTAGATATCAGTTATATCATAAATCCTCGAAAACAACAAACAAAACAAATCTTTTGGTGCAGGATTGTTGCATTTACATACATAGTTCACACTTAAATTGTGCCCCCGGCATTATCCAAAAACCTTAACTAAGCCATGCACTGCGGATACATGACAATGGAATCTAATTTAACAATTCAACTTTAGGAATTTATTGAAAACCAACATGTTTTGTGATTTGAAAACATAATCTTATACATGGCCAGAAATTCCGAATAGCCCTGCGCAGTAGGGTCACCAGACCTAAATATTAAGACAATTCTCCCACAGGATTTTCAGTCGATATTTCTCGATTTTTGACATCTTAAACTTCTCATATGGACGTCATTTTGAAAGAAACGATATGGAATTGTCATATATAACTGTTGTTTCGCATAAAGAATTTAATTCTTAATTTGGTTTTAGAACTCCATTAACGTGTCATTTTGAAGACACAACATAACCGCCATTTGTAAAATTCAGCGCAAACCTGTGTCCATTGAAGAGTATTTATTGATTTTGTGTAAAGTAAATCTCTTCGTATGCATATCATTCTGACGTTTGGTCTCTCGTCTACAATTTTTCCATCATTGCTTCAGATGATCAATCACTCAATTGCAGTCCAAGGTGTCCTTGGCATAGGCATGCAAATAACATCCTGGCAACTAAAACCCAAATAAATACCGGACCAAAATTCGGGCGAAATATACGATGCTTAACTTTCCGAAAAACTAATGTCCGATTATTCTAATCCACAAGGCCTTTGGCTATCTTTCGCAGACCAGCCAAATATTCTTCCTAAGCAGTGACAAGGACATTGAACTCATAAGAGCTGCCGAAATAATTGGCATTATATGTTGAAGTCTATGGAAAGAACTCACTCTATTATCTTACAGATATCCACAACGTCAAATTATTATTATCTAATTTTTTTTTTCCTTCCGTGTTTATTTCACTAATGGCAATATTCCTTCTGTTGATAAAATGTTTAGCACGCGATAGAAATCTTTTTCTTTTAAATACAAATAGAGAAACGTGATTGAGCCAATAAGAAACAAGCATTAAAATAAAGTGATTGACGTCAGTAACTTGATGACGTATTAAGATCATTACATTTTGATTCGGAATTTCTTGCAATAGCTAAATTTTAAGTGCGGAGTTTATTTCTTAATGTGTTGGCTACAGTAAAAGCTTATCAATTAGAACTGATATCTGTTCATGGTAATTTGCCGTCACAGAAACGAGAATAGATCATTTTCGCGTTTCCAGATATCTTATTCTGAAAATCGCTCCACTTGATAACATTCCCTTGTGCTGTTGAACATTTGTTTGCAATGGTTGTTACCTCGTTTGGCGTCAGTACCTTGTCCCACATGTTAACGCTCGTAAGTTTTCCTTGATGGGACTGAACGCGTTCAAAACCTCCTTTGTACGAACTCTGCATTTGTCCAAGAACAACTGTGCCTTTCTGAATCACATGACCTGATCTCCTGGTACCTTGACTTTTCGAGATCCCATCGAGGTAAAACGAGAATTTGCCATCCACATTGGTCCACGTTACACAGATGTGATGAAACTGATCATCAAGGACAAAAGGAATCTCATTAAAGTAAATAAAAGAAGAGATTCCATCTGAGTGAAGGAAGTGATATAGATAGTAAAACCATTTTTGTTGGTCCATTTTGATTGTACTCATACAAGTTATGGGAGAGGGCCTGGTGGAGATCTCAAATAAACTTCAACAGCACAGGGGTGAGAGGGCCTGAGAGTGTAGGAAATAACAAATTAAAGGGAGCAGCCCCTCCAAAAGTTTTTGAAATTTTGAAATTTTGAAATTTACTTTAATATACAGTTGTAACTTACCCTTTCCGTTTATGTAACCAAAATTCCATTTTATCAGGTTGTACTGTAATGTAAAGCTCATCGCTAACGGTAACCGTTGCGTAGCTGAACGGTGTGTGAACATTATTTGTTGTATCGGTTTGTACCCACATGCTGAGGGTAAATGCTGTCAAGTTCACGAATGGGTTTTCGTAAAGAGCCATAGCAGTAATTGTTTTGTTTGGAAAATGCAAGACTGAATGATCTGAAAAGAAAACAAAAAAATCCGATTGAAGAGACTATACTTGTCAAGTGCATGGACCTTTATAACCCTTAAAGTCTCCTTGCTAGTATTATTTATATCAAGAATGCTAATGAGTATTAGAACCTCATATAAAGTTGTCATGCTTATCAGTGCTCTTTATTATGAAGAATAAAAATGAGAACAATTTTATCACGGATTAAACTGCATCCAATGAGCCATTTGCAGCTCAATAATCACGTGCTGATTAATTTACTGGTTTTGATTGCCATGGGTGAAAGCTACAGGAGAGCAAACGCACTTTACACAACCTGTTTCGAGAGATCGTAATAAAACTGCATTTCGAAACACACTTGCTACACATCGTTTAATTCAGTTCAAAAGAATCACCAATTTAAAATAAAAACAAAAAATTTGGCTCCCCAGTACAGACACGTGATCGTTAAGGTTGTCTTGACTTTGTCATGCGGACGTACAATTATCACTGCGAATGGTTTTATTGGTGTACAAACTTCTATCGAAATAAAAAGTCCATGTTTGCAACATATACTTGGTCGCTTTTATTCGACCAAAGGTTCCAAAGGTTTGCAAATTATTTCTCAATTTTTGAAGCTGTTCAAAAAAACTTGCAGATCTTGTCGGCTACGCTTCGTGACTTTAAACCCGATAAAACACATCTGCTCGGTTAATAAAAAGCACTCATATACATTTCAAATCAGCCCTTGTTCTAAAATACTTTATGCAAATTGCAAAACTTCGATTTGCAAAATAAATATATTTATATAAGTGCTATAAATGTAGCAGTCTGACTAATTGAGAACCGCGCACACTTTCCGTGCGTAATTCCCATCTGAAATAACGGTTTTAGTAATTTGGTATTTTATAAAAGAAATAAAAAAATTGCTTGTTGTGCTGTATAAAATTATAAAGCATTTGGGGATTGGCAAAACACGCGAGAAATTTCTAGAAGCACTACGCTACGCATGTGCTTCTCTTAAGACTTCGCTCGTGTTCTGTCAGCCCCCGCGTGCTTTACAACTGCACACAGGACATGCGCGCGTTTTTTATTTCTTCATTATATGAATAGAATACATGTATTATGAATCCGTCTGTCTTTTTCTAAGAAAGAGAACTATCGGTGACCTGTGATTCTAAATGTCACCTTTGGGATCATGGGCGTGTTACCTAGATGCGCAATTATTAATGAATTAATACAAACAAGACTAAAAGAAAAAGAAAAAACAAACAAACAAACGAACAAACATGAAGAAATACATTTTGCCAATCATATACATCAAACGTAAAAATACGCAAGTGTCATTTTCTGTCTCAGAAAAGCATTCATCTAGTCTTTGTTTCTCAGTTTCATGCTTGCTCGATTGATTTACCTTTACCTAAGCATTTGTAGTCCTGGCCGTTCTTGGTCACTTCACACTTAAGAGGATAACTACACAGTTGGTTACTGCACCTTGTTACTGCTCGCATAAAGTAGTTCAAGTATTGCCAACCAGCTGAGTAGACCAGGCTTTCAGGGTTAGTCAAGTGATTATCATTATTCACCTCACATATCCCTTGACTGGAGTAGTAGTTAATGCTGTGGCAAGCTGCATGCAATGCACATTTGTCACTACACTGATCGCTTGTTTGTACAGCGGAGTAGCTTGCAACCACTTGACCTATCAGTTTCATATTGCGTTGAGAATAAAGAGAGGGACAACTATCTGCTAATGCTTGCAGCAGCAATGGGAACAAGAAGAGTATGACCAGGAATTTATCCATTGTTAAGATTGAAAATGCGGTACAATTTAGCTTCAAGACAAAAAAAAAAATTGTTACACATTCAGGTAATGGATCTTTCATTGAAACATTTATGCCTACTCCTGACATACATTAAAGGTTTAAGCTATAACCACATAATTCATACGACTTTAGAACTAGTTATTTCATGGGATTTTAGGCTGCCCATTTTTGACAGGTAAACATGCAGTCGATTTTCCTGAACCCCCAAGAATACTTGATTTAGCCTCAATCTCATAAATCCTGTCCGCGAATATTAATGAGGAGCCGAGTTTTACAAATCTTGTTCGCCTTTAGGAAGCTATCGTAACCGGAAGTGCTTCATTTGATTCCTACCTTGCAACGGGAAAAAAATAGCGAACGAGACTTAGAGCAAGTCTAGTGCTTGCTGTATCAGAATTGCATGCATCCACTTAGTGTTGTATCTTCGAAGTCCTTGGAGTCAGCCCTTCGTGCCACACAAGCATAGAGGATAATGATGATGAGTGTTGCATCTAATTAGCATTTGAACTTCAAGTTTTGTAACGGGTTTACATGATATATTCATGTAACCTCATTTCTAAAGCTATTCGCTTTTGGATTAGACCCCCAAATTATTCATGGATTCTACAAATATATATATACAGCTATATTCAAAAACATTGTCAAAAGTATGTCAAACTTTTTCGAGTTGTAAATAACTAGGGATTTCTGGAGAAAAAATATAAAAATATATAATAAAGAATTTGAAAATTATTAAATACATGTACTCATATATATATGATCACCCTCTATATATATATATACGCTATATATCACGCTTTGTGAGAATTTTTTTCTCATTTATTATGAAATCGTTCCCTAAGAAATTCATTTTATAAGAAAATTCAATTTATTTTTATTTTTTATTTTTATAATTAGGTATATATCTGACCGAGTTTAAACCATAAACTTTTATTTCTACAAAAATCGTAATGAAAAAGCATTACGGAAGAGGTGGAATGCAATTTAAACTTTTAAAAGTTCCTTCAAACTAACTAAAATGGGAATGAAAAGTGTTGACAATAAATAATAAATAAGAGTTGATTATTCTTTTTTTAGCAAAACGGGAGTAGTTATTCCACTGTTTTGAAGGTATAGACTGATATTTTTGACATAACCTTGTGCGTATATACCTTTCAATAAAACTATATAAATATATTTTCCCGTACGGCCCTCCCACTCAGTCAATAAGTACATAAAACCTTCTCGTGTCTAAATTTGATATCTCACTCGTGAGATATCAAATTCAACACTTGAAAATAACTTCCTTATCTCCCCGCGCCCATGTATTATTCTCTCTATTTATATGTCAAAGTTTTTGCGATTATATATAGAGGATATTACATGGGCGCGCGAAGATACGAAATTTATCTTCGAGTGTTGAAAAGATCTCTCACGAGTGAGCGCAGCGAACGAGTGAGATATTTTCAACACGAGAAGATAAATTTCGTATCTCCAAGTGCCCATGTAATATTCTGTTTATTATATAATTATCAATGAAGTATGTTTTTGCTTTTTCAGGCAATTCTTTCCGTGTATTTTTGAATAGTTATCGCAATGGTGTTATTTTCACACGTGAAAATAACATGTTATTTTCACGTGTGAAGATATCAATTTTTCGAAAAGGAGAGAAATAGATATTTCATTGGTAATTATATAATAAATAGGTTTATTATATAAGTACTAAGATTTACATGTTCGCAAGCTATTTGATACAAATCATATCACAAAAGCGAGATGCGATCCTATTTGCTATACGTGAAGAACATCGTATCAGTACTGTGATTGGCTATACGATATTTTTCACTAGGGAAAAAAGTCGTATCGAGTTTCCCCGCGCTTCTTGCAGAAAGTGTCAGCTTGCGTTTGAGTGTTTGTTATCAAAAGTTCTTAAACATGGAAGGTTGTTGCTCAAGATTTGCTCAAATCGAGGTGACTCAATCACTGAGTTTATCGAGAGCCAGGAAAACGAAAACACTAGAACTGAAAAAGACACAGAACGACGTGGCACTCCTAAGGGAATTTTTACAAACGAAAGGAGAGACGAGGGCTATAGAACAGATTTCCTGCGAAAGAACTCAACGAATACTTCAGCGAATTCGTCCTCGGTGTCCGTAAGAAACAACCAGCCAACGAAAACTACGAACCAAGCTCTCTACGGGCTTTTATAGCTAGTTTTGAACGATATCTAAAAAAGAAAAATTATGGGGTGAGCATCATCAAAGACGCTGACTTTGAACAGACACGAAAAGCTTTGCAATCAAAGCAACGAGAACTCAAACAGAAAGGAAAAGGAAGTAAACCTAATGCATCCGATGCTTTGAGCGAAAACGAAGTCAAAATACTCTACGAAAAAAAAAAACAATTGCTAGGACTCTCGTCTCCTGAATCACTCTTAAATATATTGTGGCTTATTACCCTCCATTTTGGTCTTCGTGGATGTAAAGAACACAGAGACATGCGTTGGGGAGATGTTAAAGTGCTTATAAGCCTTTACACAATATTTTCATAATTGAGTCTTTAAATAGTGAATAGTTGATTGTGAAAATAAATCGTCATTTGAATGTCGGGTCTTTGAGATACGAAGGTTTATATTTCCAATATGTTAATGACTATGACGTAACATAAGGATTTGAGTTATTTTGTGGCAACTTTTAATATTGAACACTGGAGATTTTTTGAAAACAAATTTGTAAGAACCTTTACGTGAGTCACGAGTAAAAGGGTGATGCTTTTAAAATACTGTATTCCAGAACAAGTGCAGTGTTGTATATTATATGATCCCTTATGTTACGTCATATTCATTAACATATTGGGAATAAAAACCTTCGTATCTTAAAGACCCGACGTTCAAATGACGAAATATTTTCACAATCAACTATTCACTATCTAAAGAATCAATTCTGAAAATATTGTGCAAAGGCTTATAAGTACTTTAAACTACGGCAAAACAGTCCCGACAAGGAGATAATCCTAGAGATATCAGAAAAATTTCTCCAAGAATGTATGCAGTTCCTGGAAGCAACAAAGATCCTGTTGCTGCCTATAAATTCTATGCTGAAAAAAGGCCGGTTGAGATGAATGGAGACGACGCGCCGTTTTATCTAGCGACAAACAAATGCTCCAAACAAGGTACAGGAAAACCGTGGTTCAAGAAAAATGCAGTCGGGGTAAATAAGTTGAATGGACTAATGAAGACAATGGCAGAAAAAGCTGGTATTTCGACTACTCAACTAAATTTGACAAACCACAGTGGACGAAAGACTATGATGCAAACTTTGACGAACAAAAACATTCCGCTGACAGACATCATTCAACTTTCAGGCCACAAAAATTTCCAAAGCGTAAATAATTACGCTATTGTGTCTGAAAAGCAGCAAATTGAAATGTCTCGTACACTTAGTGGCCTCACTACAGGAACAGTAAGTAAAGAAAGTAGTTCATGTAATGTCGTAGACAAACAACAAAACAATAGTTTGACAACGTTTAATTCTGCCACAAGCTCTGTTGACAGTAGACATGGCCATCAAGAATTGTCGCTGTTTTCTGGTGCCGTTATTCATGGCGGTCAGTTTAGCATTAAGATTAACAGTCTTAATCAGTCGCCAACATTATCTCAAGAGGTTGAAAGTCCCACGGCAAAAAGATACAAAAGAATAAAAGTGCTGAGTGATTCTGACTCAGACTAGTTTGGACTCTTACGTGTGTACTGCTCGTTTTCAGTGCTTTTGCAAGTCTAGTGATCCCATATTTTAGCATGATTGACTTTATTTTTCGTGTATTAGTCATTAGGTTATTTTTTGATTGGTTTTCACTTTATTATTGAACAAGTACACAAATCTGATCTAAGTATACTTATATTTACAAGCTTATCACACTATTAGAAAGAGACATATATATTTCAGTTAACCAATTGTTCGAGGTTCAATAAATTTTTCTCTCAACTCCAAGTTAAAAAAATCCTTACTTGTAATATCTCAGTACTTCTAAAATAGATAAATTACATCATGCTTAGTTCGCTTGTACGGTTTTTATCCACTCGTTGTGAAGAATCAAACTCACTCGCTCGAAGACTCGCTCGTTCGTTTTCAAGATTCTTCACAACTCGTGAATAAAAACCGTACGCGCTCACTAACCATGAAGTAATCTCTATGTATATATGAAATCTGACCGAGTTTAAACCTTAGGTTTCCTAACTTCTATTACAATAAAAGAGCATTAAGTAAGATGTGGGATGCATTTAAAGTTTTCTCAAACTAACTAACCTGCTGGAAATGAAATATGTTTTCAATGAATCGGAGACAGGACGTATATACACCAAATCAGGCTGTTTGGACCAGGCTACTCCACTAGTCTTATAATCTTTTCCTACTGCTTTCGTCTTTTTTATGGCGGCCGACTGTAACTAATACCTTTAATCTCAGTCGACTAAATCATTATCATTAATTATTTACTGAATCACCATCATAAATTATTAAAAGTTCGCGTATTTTCCTTATAATTAGTATTTAGGATTTAAAAGCTCGCGATCACCTTTTTTCTCTTCTTTTCTTTTTACTTTTGCCTTATTAATGATTTCTTTCTTTCTTTTTCTTTCTTTCTTACTTCGTTTAAAAAAAATGTCTTTACTTTTTTTCCTACAAGATATTTGGAATTGCTTCTCCTTTTTAAATATATATCTGTATTGTTTTGCTCTACGATTGATTTTTTCACCCCCCTTGGTAATTATGTACTGTTTAATAAACGAGCAGGAGTGTTTTATCGGGTATAAAACACGAGACGTAGCCGAGTGGTTTTAGATCCGATAAAACACGATCTGCGAGTTTATTAAACGGCTTTAAAAACTCCAGATGTATGTTCTCATACTGTACCGAATTCTTTACGAAGTGAACCAAGTTTGATAGAGAAAATCCAAGTTAAAGTTTATGCAAATGAAGACGAATCTATGTCAGATATAAAACCTCCTTCATGGTCATGATTTCTATAGCAGCAGTAAGGGGGACTCGCGGCCACCCCCCGGAATTACATGGGCATTCCCCGCGCTCACGTACGTGCGTCGGCCGCGGGTATTGCCCGTAAGGTCGCTATGTGTCTGTGTAATTCGATTCGAAAAGCTCTCTACGGGTATTATTGGTGCCCCCGTATTACTAAGTTAAATATTTGTCTTATATACGATGCATGAATGTAAAGAGTTTGCTTATGATTTCTGTGTAAAGTGCTTGAAACCCAAGTTTGTACCTACTAAGCCAAATAAGTATATTTGTTGTGGTAAGAAAATGCAAATAGAAGACGACACGTCAGCACAGTGTTACGAGTGTGGTAAGAATATTCGTAATGCCGTACCAAATGCTACCAAAGAGCAATATTACGCCAATGGAGGTCGTAAGAAGACCCCATACAAAAGAATAAAATACTTTAGGGACTGGATGAGTCATATCCAAGGTTTACACCCGGTATATTTAGACAACGAAGTAAAGAAGAAAATCATAGACCACTTAGAAGAGCCAACCCCGCAAAGTCTACGGAAGACATTGAAAAAATTAAAACTAGGGAAATATTACAAAGCTATTCCCGATCTCTTGTCTGAAATTACCGGTAAGTCTATTCCTGAGGTTTCTGATATGACAAAAGCCGAGTGGATGTTTTGTCGGCTGGATAAGGATATTCCTTATTACCCCGACGTAATTTACGAAATATTTTACAAAATAGACCCCAACCACCCCCTGTTAGGATGGATTCCGAGAAAATAAAAATGCAAAACTGGCGTTGCCAGAAACCCCACTGGGGAATGCATCGCGCAGAACACCAAGCTATCCCCAGTGGGGTTTTTTGCATTTTGGGCTTACGGGGCTTATTTCATCCCGCGCCAGAGGCCCTCTAGTACATACACATATATCTTTCTTACGACCCACCAGAGGGTGAACTCCGAACAGCGTCCCGAGACCCCCCCTGACTTTTCCAACTTTTCCTCGCGAAACCCCCCATCGCGGGGTTGAATCGCACTTTCTATCTTTTCTTTTCCACCCCTCCCCCCACGGTTGCTGTAAGTGGGGGAGGCTTTTTTTTTCACTCACAGCAACCGGTCCAAATGCGTCTACAGCGAGGCTTGAATTCGGGACTTTAGGCCTCCCCAGCTCCAAAGTCCACGATCACAAGCGAACGCCAGACACATCTGGACGCTTATGTATGTGAAAATTATTATATTTAATCTGCATATGAACCAGAGAGCCGGCGTTCAATACGTAAATAGAATCCTGTCACGCTCTTTTGAAAGCAAATATTTACTGAGCGAGTTTTCTTTGAAGCTCTTCTTTCGCTTCTTGGTAGATCTTTTTGCGAGATTCCTCGGAAAGATCTTTTACGGCTGTTTTTTTGTTCCTTATGTCCGACTTTAATTTTTCGTACTTTTCCTCTTCAGCTAAGATAAGCGAGAATTCTACGTCGTCTATCTTTCTGTCACGCAAAGCCTTTGAGACAAGATCTGTAATTGTATTTACTTTGGCCCTAGACAGAGCTATTGTCGTGTCATGCTTGGATATTTTGCTTGACAACTGTTTCATAATGCCCGTAGCAACAGCCGAAATGATACCACAGGCTGCCCCAACGCCGGCCAAAGGAACTCCAACAATTATTCTCGGCCCAGTAAGCGAAGTAGCAACGCCGGAGCCCGTTAACACTACGGATATGGATCCTGAAGTTATCGAAATCTTATGTAGCGTGCTACGGGCTCTGACGTATTTCTTCCTAACTTTTTCATAGTGTTTTGCCTGCCCTTCCAAGTAAGCCAGTATCAAGTTCGCTTTATTCAGACGAAAGTTTTCAGCGTTTAGTTCGTTAGGAACATCTGGGTACAACTGAGGTGCTGATGGTATAACATCCATTATATATACTAATGTACGACGCTTTTGGGAATGATATTGAGGAGCAGCCACATCATGACAACAGGGATTATGCCAACTGGAGGGCCTTTAGGAAGATGTTTCCACATGCCGACCCTAGTAAGTTCGAAAGAAGACCCGATGGGATTTACTTTAACGGCTCCAGGTTGTACAGTAATGCGGACTTGGAGCCAAAGGCGACCGTTAAGCATAAAGAAAGGCAACCTAATTTCCCAGAGAATTTATTACCGGCAACAGAGGATTACCCATTTTACGACAACAAAGGTGGAGCGGATGACTTTGCTAAGATGGTTACCTCCTTAGAAATCACCGTGGGTCCTGCGACTTTCAAGACAAAGGTCAGAGACATCTTTAGAGAAACTGCCATGAAACATAACTCAGGGAAAGAATCCAGAGAATGGTTATCAGGTCCCAACATGCGGTATTGGCCGCAGCAGTTAAACTTTGCTGTCTGGGCTGCTACTAAAGGATGTGGCATAGCCGCGGACATGTTCCATATTCCTTTCCTAAGATTCCACGTTGCTTTTACTATTCGCAGGATATTGTTTGAGTTAGGAGCGCCGCTTCCTGGTGACACTGTCTTTAACCCAAAGGACAACAAATATGACAAAGTCGCATGGGAGCGATTAAGAAATGAGTTTAAGCTTACCAACCCTGATTTTCGCAACAAAGAGGGCGCCGCCCATGGTTTAGGAGAAACATATACGTATGCCTCCTACGTCGGTGCCAGCATAGAAACGCCGGGTATGGGGTATCCTAGCTCCTACGAATTCTCCGACTTAGGAGGCAGCGGAACGAAAGGGAATCTAATTTACTTCATTCAGAGCAAAGAAAAGTATCCTTGGGCGCCTTTCTTTGCCGCAAAGGGCATTGGACTGAAAAACCTAGCAAGGATTAACCGCAGCATTGAAGCCTTTGTTTACTGCATTCTAGGAGCACAGGTTAGCACTCGCAGCCCCATCGTAGATGCCAGTGGTGCGTCACAGGAAACGCAACAAGTATTCCTTGTCCTCTTCGAAAGCGCTGTTATCGAGAATGAGATTTCTAAGTCAGTTCAAAGGTATCAACTTGCGGTGCAGCAATCTAAAGTGCGGCTAGATTATGCCTTGAGTCCTGGTTGTTGGTTAATGCCAAGTAACTTGGTTATTAACACCAATTCCGTCGTGGGTTACAACAACAAGCTGCAGCGAGCAACCAAAGACATGAAGTTTGGGGCAAATGACGTGAACTCCGACATGACCAAGGGCATTCCTCACTTCGTAGAGAAGCCAAAAAAGGTACACGAAACGAAGCTACCCGTAGTTAAGAAACCATCAAAGCATATTTCCGCGTTGCCAACCATACCCGAGGAATATGACCATAACTTACTAAAGGCCGGCTTAACAGCCGCAAGCATTGGTCTGAGTTATTATATATGGCGATGAACAACCCCTACGTAGCTGGAGTAGATTGCGTTTACACGACATACACAGGCGAGAAAAAATACACCCAGGCATCTTGGGTTGATGTCACCGGGATGTCTGTGGATCTGAACTACTCAGGAAAGAAGTTAATCCTTTGTAGCATTTGCATTGGTACGAGCAGCCATGCCAACGTGGGCTTTAGGTTCCTGGATGACAATGGCATACTGCAGCCTATGAGAAATAAGACAAACAACAGGGAGCCTGCGCATTTCTCCGTAGAGCCGAACCCTGGCAGCGCCGAAAACATCTCGGTTTGGACTTTCCACATGGTTGCTGATTGCCACGGGAAGGTAAAGCTGCAAATGCGCGTAGACGACACGGGCGCAGTAACGATAAATAGCATACATGACCAAAGAGATCGACCTTATAATCACGCTACCATTAGCACTCTTACGGTGGTTGGTCTTTAAATATATGAATCTGCACTTAAAAGAAACACATCATGCTTACTGTTTAGACCCAAAGGTGTATAAAGAAGGGAATGAGTGGCTTGATATCGGAATGTGGGTTGAAGTTGGGGGTTTAGGATTAATAATATGTACTATTAGCATTAACACGGGATCGGGTGCAAACGCGGGGTTTAGGCTCGTCGACGAAAATAACCACCCATTGCTGCCTTACAGGACAAAGAATAATACTAGGGATTCAGCTCATTTCTCGTCGGAGCCCCCTCCAACGAGTGGAGAAGACTTAACGCCGGTTACTTTTCATATGATAGCCAATTGCCAATATGCCAAGCTGCAAATTCTCCCCCACGATGGCGGCGTAAGGATAAATTATGTCGGCGGCGCTGCCATCCCCGACACAGGCCTGGAGTCATAAGCCCATTTCTACTATGACTGCCCTACCCCTGGTGACAAATTACCAAGGCGACGCGAATACTATCTTTACTTATCCCCAGTCGAGGATGCCTCGGGCGCCCGACGACGATAAGCCCCCAGTAACATACAAGGATAAGATTAACCCTTCATCTTCTTCAGAAGTACCACTCCAATAGCGACAACCAAGATCCAAATGTTATTCCCCACGAACTTTAACAGTTCTCCGCCGGCCCTAAGTGCCAGGCCAAGGACACTACCAAGCAGCCCAGGCAAGCCGGCTGCCATCTTTTTTCCCAAGTCCGTCAGCCCATTGCCTAATTTTTTCACGCCTGCGCCCGTAGCCTTAAGCGCGGATAGGATAACTCCTACTACTCTTGAAATAGCGACCGCGAATGCCAGCGGAATACCATACTTCACCAGAGCCCTTTTTATCTTTTCCTTGGTGGTAAGCCCCAACTCCTTTTCCAAGTTTTCCTTTTGCGCCTGTAATTCCGCAAGGCGTACCTCGAGGGTTTCTACTTCCTTTTGGGCTGCCTCCCTTTCCTCTTCGGGACGAGTCTGGTCGTTGATTATTTCCTGCTGTTGTTCTATTTGTCTTTCCAAGTCTTCGATGGCCTGATCTCTTTGCCGGATTTGCTCTTCTTTGGTGTTGATTTCGGCAACCAACTGCCGCCGTTCCTCCAAAAAGCCGGCTATGGTGATATGCAAGTTTTTAGCTTCTTCCTTGCTCATATCCAGGTCTTGCAGGGCGAGATTGAAGGCCTTTTGGGCTTGGTCCCTATCGCGCAGGGCATTGTCTCTTTGTTCTCTCATCTGTACTATTAGCTGATTTTTGTCGTCAAGTTCTCTCTTTTGAGCATCAAGAAGCAGTTGGTTCTGTCTCATGTAATCTACTTCCCTTTCTTCCAACGTTTCTTGCAGCTCCTCGACGCGTTTTTCTAACGCAACCCTCTCATTCAGGGTTGCCAACCTTTCTAACGCACTTCGGGTAGCTAGTTGAAAACCTCTTAATCTCGCCACGTCACCCCTAACTTCGCCATTTTCGTCGAAAAGGGGTTGTGGTTTCGTCCAGCGGTTTTTGTCGGGAAATCTCAGGTCTTGGACGCTTATGAAGACTCTACCGCCACGCTCGGTAAGCCTTACTTCGTTTGAGTTAAAGTTAGGATACGTATCTTTTAGCCGCTGCATGGCCGAGTTTACGGTGCCTAAGTCCTCTAGCTCTATGTGGTCGCGCGTAAATACGTACTCGCGTGCTTTGGGATGTCTTAGGGCCTTTGCAATTCTATTTCTTAGGGAATCATCGGGTTGTTGGGCGGGAAGCAGCGGTTCTTCGCCGCCGTCGTTAATGTCTTCTTTACCTTCCTCAGTGGTGGGGTCAAAGTCAGTAGTTTCGTTTACGTCCATTATATATGATAAGCTCAAAGTTAAACCCCAACGTATTACCTAAGCAGGTTGGCGGGCTGAAAGCAGAACGCACCTTTCACCGGGTCACATTCACGCCCAGCAGCGCAAAACCAGGAGAAACCTTGTACGTAGGCGTACCCCGTCTAACGGATAACCTAGTCTTAGTACCCGGCACCTTGGCTTTAAGGTTCGACTTAGCGGTGCAGTCTGACCCCACAGACGAAAGAATTATTGTTAACAACGTGGATAGAAACTTAGTTTCTAAGATGAGAATTAAGTTTGCTGGGGAATCTTTATTGGATTTAAATAGATATGATTTATACACCACCTCCAAAGATTTATGGTTAACAGCATTTGACCGCGCGCAAAGGATAGAACAAGGAATTGGTAGTGTCATTCTACGTAAGGTCCGCACACCTACGAAAACGCAACCTACTGACGGCAGTGGGGAAACCGCAGTAGCAGACGCAAAGCGAATAAAGACAGCCTATGGTAGTAAGTATGTCATACCATTAGACTTTGAAGTAATCACAAATCACGGTGCGTACTACCCCAGGCAGTTATCCGAGTTACAGTTTGAAGTAACCTTAGCAGCTGCTAATAACATCATTGGTGGGCTAAGCACTGCACTTACCACAACAACTCCATACTCCATTACCAACTTAGAGCTGCAGTATGAGACCGTGTACAGCGAAGAGCTGGCCCGTAGCGCTGGCGCATGGAATACAGCTCCGGCAAGGCATTCCTTTACGACCACGTGGTGATGTATAAGACGTTTAGCTTCTTGGACAAGACGGACGAGGTTATCAACCAAAGCATTAACCTCCCCCGAAGAAGTCTCACGGGGCTAATGCTGGTGTTTGCCAAGCCCTACGAAGCCGGTAAGCGCGACTCCGAGGCCTTTCACAACCCCAACATCACTAACGTGGGGGTGAATGTCAACGGCGTTCCAAACAAGGTCTACTCCCAGGGGATAAAGCCCGCAGACGTGCACAGGGAGGCAATGCGCAAGTTTGGCGACCAAATTAGCCCTGAGGAATTCTTTAATGATAAGTATGCGCTGTGGATTGACATGCGCACCATCAACGACGAATCCATACACGGTCAGGGTCTGCGGTTGGTCAACACCCAAGACGGTATTACTTTGGAGATTAAGCGCACTAAGAACACCAGTGCGGGCGACAGCGATAAGATAAACTGCTACGTCTTTGTCGTTTCTGACGCGCAACTGAGTGTAGAAATGAATCAGCTAAAGAGCGTTGCATACTGATTAGCTCGCTGCGCTCCCTCATCCTAGTTACCCTAAAAAAAAGTTAAAATATTTCTCAGATATACGATGCTACGCGTATTCCAAAACAACGAAACAAAACTGCAATGCATAGTGCAAGGCGAAACTTTGTACTTTAAGGGAAAAGAGGTGGCAGCCGCATTAGGATATGAGAAAACGAGAAACGCAATTAGGGAGCACGTTTCTGAGAAATACCAGAAAAGGTCGAGTGAGTTAGGAAGGGCCCTAAAACAGGGCGCTTCTACTATGCACCCACATTCCGTGTTCATATCCGAGCCTGGTTTGTATGAACTGATATTTAGCTCTACGTTACCTCAAGCCGTTAAGTTTCGTGATTGGGTCTTCGAAGAAGTGCTACCCGCACTAAGGAAAAACGGAAAATATGAAGTAGAAAAGCGGTTTAACAGCGCAAAAAAGCTTGTCTTTAAGATTGAAAATGAATTCGATTTACATAAAAAGGTTGTTAACTACATCCGCAGGTTTTACCCTCAGATGCTCATAGCACCAGGTTTGGGAGAATTGCAGGACAGCGACGGTAAACGTATAAAGTGCTGGCAAAAAGGTTACCAACGAGGTCAACCCGACTTACTGCTGTTAAACGCACACGTGCACTACCGAGGCTTCTGCATTGAATTGAAAACCCCTAAGGGTGACGGCAGATTGTCGCCAGATCAACAGCTGCTCTTACGAAGGTATGAAGAAAATGGTTACAAGGTGCTCATAAGCAACGACTACGATGAAATCTGCCGTGCCATCGCTGCGTATGCGGAACAAATACGCATACCTTGTAGGTGGTGCTGCAAGTCTTTCAAAACCACGGACACTTTGACAACGCATTTAAAAATATTTCATAGAATATATGGGCTGTGAACGTAGTTCGCAGCTACAGCAAGTGCATTGGCGTGATTTGAGTGAGGGTATTGCATATGAAATAAAAAATTACGTCGTCTTCGAGGATTTGAACCGCATGCGGTTACTCCTCAAATACGACGATGTAGAGTATTCTCTCTGGGCGCCTGACAGGGTTCGGTACGTAATACAAGGTGAAGAATTCACCCACCTGCGGACACACGGTAAGCAGGATGGGCGGTGGGTGTTTGACATTGAAAGAAGGGTTGCCCCGTCTCCTCTATGTGGTTAGGCGCGTTTAAAGTAGGGTCGTCGACAATGAGGGTCGGCGACTCTTTTTTAACGATGCAGTCAGCAGGGGGTTCGCATGTAATACAGTCCATATATTGAAAGGGTTATTAGTACTGCTGCGTAGGCTATCATATATCTCGGAAACTATTTTAAGGATGGCCTTATTCTTATTAAGGTCTTATTAAATGCCCTGGAAACTATTTCGAAAGGAGTCTTATTTTTATTTATTATTTATTAAGGTTGGTTGGAAACTATTTTAGGAAATCCCTTATTCTTATTAAGATCTTATTAAATGCCCTGGAAACTATTTTGAAAGGAGTCTTATTTTTATTTATTATTTATTAAGGTTGGTTGGAAACTATTTTAGGAAATCCCTTATTCTTATTGAGGTCTTATTACTTAAAAGATGCCCTTAATAAATATTTAATAATAATAAAGAATTTTCTCAAAAAACTTTCCAAATCGCTTTGTACCTATGTATCAGGGTACCCTGGATGATTCCTTGAAATCATTCTGGGGTACTTAATAAATAATGAATGAAAATAAGGGATTCCTTGAAATAGTTTCCAACCCCCACTTAATAAGAATAAGACTCCTTTCAAAATATTTCCCTATGGCGCTTAATAAATAATAAATAAAAATAAGGATATCCTTAAAACAGTTTCCGGGGCATTTAATAAGACCTTAACAAAAATAAGGGACGTCCTGAAATAGTTTCCAGAACGTCCCTAGTAACTCCCTTTAATCACTCCGACGACTCCTTGTTAAATCGATCCACGTACTCTTTGAAGGTAATTGGACCCTCAGCCTGTACATACAAACACTGCCAGATATGAACAGTGAATGCACGTGACATGTGACATGTAAGATGGCGGACGTCGATAACTTGAGCTCCGATCAAATAAGTATTAATATAGTTAAAGAACTTCTTAAAGTACAGAAAAACAGCTTTAAATCTTTTGTGAACCTCCTAATTGATAATTTCAACAGCCGACTTGATAATTTAAACCGCGAAATACAAGGAATCAAGGATAGTTTGCAATTCTCACAGAAAGACATCGACGTGACGAAGAGCAAACTTAACAGAATTGACGCCTTAGGCTTGGAGATTGATTCTTTAAAGGGCAGTATCAACGATTTTGACAACAAGATAGATTATCTTGAAAATCAGAGCAGGCGAAGCAACGTGAGGATCAGTGGGTTGAAAGAGGACAAAAACGAAAGCTGGGCAACAACGGAACAGAAGGTTAAAGATCTCTTGAATGAGAAGCTGCAGATCTATCCCGAAGACGGCTTTGAAATAGAAAGAGCTCATAGAACCGGTAGACGCAGCGAGAAGCCAAGACAAATCGTCGCTAAGTTCCTCCGATACAAAGATAAAGAAGCTGTTCTTCAATCTAGCAAGAAACTTAAAGGAACAGGTATTTACATCAACGAAGATCTTTCCTCGAGAGTTGTCAAAAGAAGACAGGATCAACAGGAGAAGCTGCAACAAGCACGCAAAGAAGGGAAGATCGCATATTTCAGTATGGATCGATTGGTCATAAAACCAAGACCAATGGCCTTTAATTCAGAGCAACCTTTTGGCTCTCTTGGCGCTACTGCAAGCTTTGGATCTTACAGAGACGCAATACAAAATGGAAGCAGGATCAACGCAGGATCAAATTCACCGAAATCATCCCAAGATCAAACCTGCAATTTGCACGATTTGCCTGATGTACCGACATGTCTCAACAAACTGAACATTACTTTTGTAAAGATAAGTGAATATTATATAGTTATATATCTAACTTTTCTTCAATATATTCATTCCTGAATTTTTATGCGTAAACAAAAAAATAATGTATGCACAATATGCCTAAAACGCCTAAATTCAAATTCTAGAACAGTTAATTGTTCAGTTTGCTCTAAACGTTGTCACCTGAAGTGTCTTAACAAGGCACCTGATTGTACCGACGTTAACGACCTATCTCATTTATCAAAATCACACATATGCTCTCATTGCATAAGTGACGCCTTGCCGTTTGCATCATTAGATGACGACGAGTTCCATTCAGCCTTGCTTGAATTACAATACGGCTGGAGCCCGTTTCACAACTTTGATCGGCTCAATGGACTTTCATTCCAACCTTTCCAAAACACATTCGCCAGGTCCAAAGCAAATTTTGTAGATAAATTCTGTGACCCGGACGAAAACGTGTTTGCAAATGTCAATGATATGTTAAGCAATTGTCGATACTATGTCGAAGATAGTTTCGAAAATCTTTTAGACAAACCAATTGGTTTTTCACTCATTCATTTTAACATAAGAAGTTTACGAAAGAATTTCGATAATCTGGTTTGTTATCTTACCTCTTTAAAGCGTCACTTTGACGTAATTGCTTTGACCGAGACATGGCTTTAAAAAGATAAAGATGATCTACCTTCCTTTGCAATAGCGGACTACCAAGGCCCAATAGTCTTAAATCGGCCAAACGAAGATGGTGGCGGAGGAGTTGCTCTTTATGTCAGAAATAATTATAATTTTAAGATTCGCAATGACTTAAAGTATAATAGTAACGATATCCAATTTCTGTTTGTGGAAGTGGAAAAGAACAAGGAAAGCAAATTAGTGGGTGTCACATATAAACCTCCAAAAATTAATATTGATAGCTACTCAGACGTTTTTACTGAACTTATAGAAAAACTACATAATACGAAAAATTGTTACATAGCTGGAGATTTCAATATTGACCTTTTAAAGGACAACTGACCCTCCAAAATGACCCATTTTTAAGAGGAACTACATCATTTGAGAAGTCCAAAAATCCAGTTTTTAAAGGGGATAGAGCATCCATTTTTCTAAAACAATTTTTTGAAAACATCGCATATATCGCTCTGGTGGCCGCCATCTTGCGCTTTTATCGCGGGCTCAGAAAAATAGCGTAATGACGTCACAACGTCACAAGAGTTCAAGCTTCCAGTTGTTTGCCTGACTTCTTCCTCAGTTTCTTATACTTTTTACTCAAAAAATACAACTTGGTCATCAAATTAAAGGCATGTCAGAATCTAATTCTTCTTCCGAAGGCTCGGACAGCTCGGGAGACGATTTCGCTCAAGAATTTTTCGGAATGGACGACGAATTTGGTTTACGGCCATATCAGTTTGAACCAGAAATAGAAATCTCCTCAGATGAAGAGTTCAGAGAAGGATCTGACAGTGACATTATTGAAGACGATGAACAAGAGAACAATCGACTTACAAATTCAGATTGGTAAGTCGTACCTCTGTCTTATCACAAAACTGAACTACATATCCATTTTATATAAAATCGTATCTTGCCACTCGTGTTCTTGCAATCTGTTCTTTAGATATTGGTATGCATGAATCCAGTTTGCGACCAAAAGCAATACCAACTTTCACAATTTTAATTAAAAACATGTTTAAAAACATCGCTTGATAGTCAATAAGTTATATACTGCAGGATATAGATACAGGGATATAGTTGTGTCACAAGTTGTGTATGTATATTCTCACTTGGGACAATCGTTGATAATGTTCAAAGATACTAAGAATTGTTTTATTTCTGTTAAATAGGTGTACCTGTGGTAGCTGCCAAATTATGGATTCAATATCTGAATGCATTTGTTGCCAAGAAATCGAAAAAGTGGTTGCAACATGCCAGTCTGTTGTTGAAGATGGAGATGCTGATGAACCACCACCATGCATTACTCAACATCCTGGATTCTTACCTGTTTGTGCCAATAAGTATGTTCTTCGAACCGCATGGGCTCAGTACAAACAGCAGTACAGTAATGCGTATGAAGGCCCAGAGCACAAGCAGTACAGACACATTGCATATAGGCAACTAGCAAGATGGTGCTGGGGAGTTCTTGGAAAGGAAGTTCGGGTTGTTCTGCCCTCTTGTGCTGTCATGTGCATCAGAGCACACTTCCCTCCCCCTGGACTAGAGGAGGACTTTGAATTTGAAGGTTTTCACTATGCAGATGATTAGCTTGGCCTAAAGTTACATGGAGTTATTATATACATTTTATTTATTCCTTACTTCATTTCATATACACAGAGTGGATTTTTTTCTATCAGGATTTCTGAATTGATAAATTGAAAAGGAAAACATGGAAAGGCTGAGACCAAAATGTATAAGAGTAGTCATGAATTTATTTTTAGATGAAGTACATATAGAAAGTTGTTTATATAAATGTTTTCTAGGTTTTGCATATTTTATTATTTAAAAACAACTACACCTAGACAAAATATCCAGCTGAATAGAGAACCTAGTGTACAAAGCACTAGTGGACAAAATCATGAGCTAACCAAGCAAATTTTGCAGTTATACTAGACATGGATAACCAATATTTCCTGGGCACCAATTTGTCTGAAAACAAGGCTAGTCAGTATTGTTTATAAAGAATTTGCCTTGAAGTAGCATGCTATAATGGATTCAAAAATTGTGCTAAATGAAAAAAAAATTCTCTTGGTGATAGAATCCCACCCCATCTTAGAATCTCGGTACTGACTAGTCTCATTGTCAGACAAATTGGCACTAGGAAATCTTGGCATCCAGGCTTGTCAGCCATTTATGGCTCATATATTTTTTTTCCAGGCAAATAGGCCCTTTGCAGCTCAGTAATCATGTGCTGATTAATTCACTGAGAGCAAATGAATGAACATCTTGATTCCCATGAGTGAAAGTGAAAGTCACTATTCAGCTGGAATTTTTTCTATACTACATTCATACTGGGAGAGACCCCATATATAATGGAGCGTAGATAGTTAAAGAAAAGACCTCTTTTAAGATTTCATTTAAAAGTCAATCGTTTCCTAAGTGGTAATGATATTTTAATACAATTTTCATCTGAACATCTAAAAACTGCAAACTTATCTACCACTTTAATCAGGTCCCCTTCACATTAATTACATATTTTGTTTATAGCAGTTTTACTTGGGTCTGTCATGTACCTTCCCATTTGTAGAAGCATTGTAATTATTACCAGTAATGAACACAACTGTTCAAAGATGAGGGGGATTGGGACGACAGGCTTACTTGACAGTTCTTTCAAAACAGCTATTCACTAGAGTACAATCACTAAAAGAGTGCCAATGATGCTTTGCATTATTTTCTACTAAATAGTGTTAATTAAAAATAGGAAATGGTTAGAATTAGCATCACTTAACACTACACATTTCAGTGTTTTTAGTCTCTACTACATTCCATTTAAATTAATTACCTAGAAAATCTTGACCGGTGTCGTTCAATCAATTCCTGTTTGTCTGGGGCAGGAACACTAGCAATGTTTCTTGGTAATTCAACCTCTTCAATTGGGTCAACCCCTGCAGCCTCCATGCCACCCTCACAAATTTCAAGTACTTTCAGTTGTAGCTCAGGGAGGAAAGCATAGCTTTTTCTTTGTAAGACTGGCTTAACAACCCAGCGCTTGTGCATCTTAGGGAAGCACTTGCGATAACGAGCTTCTCCACTCCTTGGGCCTTTTTGAACAATTGCTTGAATTCTAGCTGTATTGAAATTGTTGTCAATGGCAGCAAGTTGAGTACGAGCAACCATTCCCTTGTAAGAGAAGTGCTCTCTTTTTGAGCAATACTTCAGCATCATCGAATGATAAACTTCAAGCCCTCCTGTGTGACAAAAGTCGGTCAATCTTGCCAAGTCATTAAGTAACTTTGGTTGAAGGACAACCTCTTCTAGGGCCACATGAGCTGGTGACCCCGGCTTGATCCAGTGTGTGGTGCGCACTTGTCTGCGGGTTAGGGGAGGATGGGCACACTTTTTGAATACCTCTGCATCCTTCCAGGAATGCTTGTTCACGCAATGGTGAACAACAGATTTCCACTTCTCTCTCAAAAGTTGTACATCCCCATTACATGTAGCAGCACACCACCAAAGATGGTTTGAAATGGATTGTATCCAGGGTGCCAGCTCTTGGTTTTTCTTCAATTTTGCTTTCTTGTTCAGCTTTTTTACAATTGACTTGGAAAGATGCCACACATCATACTGGTGTTTGATGTGGCTAAAATCTTTTGCCATAGTGCTGGTGATGGATGTGTGTCTGTCAGTTGTGATACATTTTATACTGACCGTGTCTTCTAAAGTGTTCAAACACCTTAGAAACCCCTCTTTCTCCATAGCATTGGAGCTGGTTACTTCAGAGACTTGAACAATGCTGAAGGTGGCAATTTTCCCTGTGCTTGTCTCCATCATAGTATATGTGCCATATTTAGCACTATGGCCAGGACTGTCACTTCGGCCATCACCATTGAGATTTACTATGTCCTTATTTGACAGCTCTTCAATTACAGCAGCCTCCTCTCTCTTCCAAGCATCATTAACAACAGGAAATAGGTAACGTTCCTGATGTCTGTAAAAGACCCTCTCACTCAGAAATTTTAGGCCAAGACAGGATGCAAAGTTTTGAAGTCTGGTAAAAGTATTACCAGTAAATAATATTGATGAGGAAATCAACAAGTTCCCAATAGCTAAGCGATTTAACATTGGCTGTGAGTACCATGTCAAAGCATGATGTTTCATACATATAGTTGTCACAATAAGTAGGCTGCCTTGACATACAAAGTTGACATCAGCGATAGGTGCTCCACAGCTTCTACAAAACTTGAATAACTGCTGCAAACAAGAGTTAAATACCAAATATTTAGGTTCTTTGATATGGTTTTCAAGAGTTTTATTGCAGTCTTTGTTTTCTGGCTCTAATTCACTGTCCGTTGTTGAAACTGTCTCTTGCGATGAAACAATGAAACCATCATCATCGTCACTTAGTGGGAGTCCCTCTTCCTCTGAAAACAAAGACTTTTCTGACTTTTGTGGAGACACTGTTGGCATTGACTTTACTGGTGAGGTGTGATAGCTAGTACTGTAGCTGTGGTCGTGGAAGCTCACACTGAGTATTTCATCTCTACTGATGTTTGGTGAAGGGGAGGGATTGTAAACCGTTGTTGTGTCGGCATCTTTATAGTATCCAGGCTCTGTCTGAGTTGATGCAGTGGATGTTACAACATATCTACAACCAAGGCAACACTGAACACCAATCTCCTTACAAAGTGGTTCAGGAGAGAACTCTGGTGTTTCCATACTTGGTGGATCTTCACACGAGGGATTTATTGTGGCACATAGCTGCTCCACATTCTTTGAAAATACAAAAATAAACAATGTTTTCAACAATACTATAAACCATTCTTCGAGGCCTACTTTACCTTAAATAATACAAAATAAACATATTAACCAACAATGCTATAAATTATTCTTCCGTGGTCATTTATCCAAGCAAATTTGGAATATTACGGCAACATTGTTATGGTTTACGAATAAATATCAAATGTAAACTAAACACGTGCAAATAACCATTTTGAAAATTTCAAGTATCGATCAAATATTACTAGCTATACTTATGATTTTAAGCAACATTTCATCTATGAAAGCATAAATAGCTAATGATTGATGACTCGCTTCGGTATGCATTAATAAGTCTTTTTCATGAGTGATTATTTCGAAAAACAATGTAAACTATGTTATGTATAAATGACATGTTATCTCACCTCTTCGTTTTGTTTGCGTTTGAGCCGGTTCTCTGATGTAGCTCTTCTTTTAGCTGGCTTGCAAAAATTGAATACTGACGGAACAGCATCGCTCTTTAATCTCCTCTTCCTTTTTATCCCGGTTAACTGCTCCATCAGATCCACTTCAAAGCATGAATCCTCGAAGTGATCGCTGCAAACGTAGCAGTTCTTCAAAGGCGGCAGGTTCTCTCTCTTTATCCGCGCTATCCATGCCTTCTGAAGAGCTATTTTGTTAGGAATTTTGTGGTAGCTAACAGACTCAGTTTTGGAAGAATGGTTGGTGCATTCTGGCACACAACAATGGACCATCTGGATTAAGAAACTTACTCTAACTTAGACTATTAAAAGATCGACTAGCACTCGAAATATACAAACTCAACAAGTTTGGAATGCAAGCTTCACGTTGTGACGTCACGGCATTAATGCGGTAATTTATTGCGGGCTCAAATATGGCGCTCTTCTATTGCTATTTTTCGCGAATTGATTATTTCTTTTCGGCGACATAGAAGCTGTATCAGAGTTCAAAGTTGAATTTATGTGATCTATGTACGTTGTAGTTTTATATGAAAAACGGCAATTTTTGGGGTCAGTTGTCCTTTAAAAAGTGATTCTAACGCGGAAACTAATGCCTTTGTCTATACGTTGCTCTCCTATTCTTTTTTTCCGGTCATAACAAAACCTACACGAATTACTTGTGATTCTGCAACATTGATTGATAACATTTATACCAATGCATTTGATCAATCCGTCAATAATGTCACTGGCATATTATACACTGATATTTCTGACCATCTACCAATATTCATTATTCAATACGAAAAAGAGCATAAACAACGTCCGGAAAATTACTCTAAGCGTATCTTCTCCGCTCGTAGTGCAGATAAATTTAGAGAGGAAATATCTAGGGTTGATTGGTCAGTTATCTACAATTCGAACAACCCCAACGAACAGTATAATTTCATGATAAATACACTAATGGAAATATATGACAAACACTTCCCTATAAAAACATTCTTAGTTAAACCTTCAACTAGGAATAACCCCTGGATTACACCAGGTATATTAAAATCCATAAAGAGAAAAAATAAACTATACCGAGCAAAACTTCGAAACCCTACTGAGAACAATCGCGAGGCCTTTCGAAATTACCGTAACACACTGAATCATCTGATCAGGTTTACCAAAAAGGAATATTACAATAAATTAATGATTAAAGCTCATGGAAACTTAAAAGCTACTTGGGAGATTATCTACGAAATAATGAATAAAAGAAGAAAACAAGCAAAATACCCTTCTAGCATCGTTTACAATGAAAAATACTTTGACAGTAAACCTGATATTGTTAATATTTTCAACAGATTTTTCACCAATGTAGGGCCATCCTTAGCCAAGAAACTCCCTCCCAGTAAACTAAGTTATAACAATTGGATGAAGGAAGCATCACCTTTGCCGGAGCTTACTTTTCAACACGTAACACCATTGAAAGTCCTAGACCAATTATACAGTCTCGACTGCTCGAAGTCTGCCGGTCACGATGGCATTAAAATAAAATACTTGACTATGATAGCCGAATTGATTCATCGACCATTAAGTCACATTTTCAATACTTCGATAATGACTAGTACTTTCCCGGATATGATGAAAATAGCCAAGATAATTCCTATCTTTAAAGGAGGTGACAAGTCTATTGTATCTAACTACAGACCTATTTCTCTCCTTCCCATTTTTTCAAAAGTATTCGAAAAAATAATATGTGAATCATTAACAGAACATCTAGAAGCCAATAATCTCTTATTTGACTATCAATTTGGTTTTAGGAAGAAAAGAAACACTACTTACGCTATACTAGACTTTGTCAATAGGATAATAGAATCAATAGACAATGGTGATTTCTCAATTGGTATTTTTCTAGATTTGTCTAAAGCCTTCGACTCAATAGATCATGACTTATTGTTGCGCAAATTGTCCTATTATGGTATTAACAACGGTACAAAAGCATGGTTGGAAAGTTATTTAAAGAATAGGAAGCAATATGTCTCGATTGATGGCATTGATTCTGATCTATTAAGGATCACTCATGGCGTCCCACAAGGCTCCATACTTGGACCGATTCTTTTTCTAGTTTTCGTAAATGATGCACAATACGCATCGAAATCGATACACCTAATCTTGTACGCAGATGATATGAATTTATTTTATAATCACAAAAGTATGACAACCACTTTAAAAGTCTTTAAAAATGAGCTAGATTCACTTGAGGATTGGTTACTGGCAAATAAATTAACAGTTAATATTTCTAAAACCAATTTTATTCTGTTTGGATCCATACAAAAACTTAAAGGCTTAGAACAAACACCGATATTAAAAATAATGGATAAAGCAATAAACAGAGTTTCTAGTACGAAATTCCTTGGCGTCATAATCGACCAAAACCTCTCATGGGATTCACATATCGATTTTATTTCGCGTAAAATCGCCAAATCAATCGGTATTTTATATAAAGTCAGACATTTTCTTAACCTTGATATACTCAAAAACTTATATTACAACCTAATTTATTCTTACGTTTCCTATGCTACATCAACTTGGAGTAGCATTTACAAATCAAAACTTAAGCGTATTCATGTCCTTCAAAAACGCGCTCTCCGCGTCATCACGTTTGCCGACAGAAGGGCCTCTAGTAGACCGTTATTTCGGAAGCTGGACATGTTAAATGTTTATGAAATTGTTAATCTTCAATTGGGTATACTGGTCTTCAGACACACTAACAATTACTTGCCAGAATTTTTTTCTAACTATTTCACTGACTTATCACAAATTCACAATTATAATACTCGCTCCAAATCGAACAAAAGTATGTTTTTACCTAGACAAAATCTTAATTACGGAAAATTTGGTACAAAATTCGCGGCTGTTAAAGTTTGGAATGATATACCCATTGAGATTAAAAATAGTTGTTCACTCAAAGCCTTCAAAAAGAATTACAAAAAGTATTTGCTTAACTCAGATGAATGATTGTTTAAGAACATTTAATTACTTGATTGTTTTTTTTTCGCTAATTACATTTTTAAATCACCATTTTTCCTATTTGCCTTTGCATAATCAAGAGTCCGTAACGTTATAATGACCTCTTATATCAAACTACTGATTTTTTTCTGATTTTTTTCTTTCTTTTTTTTTTTTTTTTTTTTTTTTCCTGTACGTTCATTTTGTTTTATGAAATTTCTAGTTGTTCAACTACGAAAACTACTGTACTATATATGATTCTTCCCATCTTACATATATGTAAATATTACTCATTTTCGTCTTAAGGGTGTAAGAGCTTGTTTAACCTCTGAGGTTGTTCTCTTGCACCCCCCACAATATTTGTAACTTATTCAATTTATGTATGTATATATATATTTTTGTGGAAATAAAAAACTGTTGTAAACTGTTATATGTTGATCACTTCTGTTACAACCGCAACGCGGGCAGTACGCCTCCCAATACTCCCTGTCTTCCCAGCGCACACCTTCAACGCGGTCGAACATAGCAAAGCGCATGTCTATCTTCTTCTTTAGACGTAACGAATCCCAGCGAGGTCGGAAATTAATTTTTCCGAATTTAATTCCGAGGGCTTTCGCCCGGAATAACCTCGTTCCCAAGCACTACAACTTACCTATATTATCTTCTACTATTTCATTAGTGCCACGCGGTCCACATACTCTCATCTTTGCATCATAATTACCGCGACCTAACATCTATTTCACCCCGGCCTGCTCTCAGTCTGACCTCTAGCTCAGCTGGTAGAGCATCGGTAGTACAATTCCGAAGGTCGTGGGTTCGAATCCCAGCGAGGTCGGAAATTAATTTTTCCGAATTTAATTCCGAGGGCTTTCGCCCGGAATAACCTCGTTCCCAAGCACTACAACTTACCTATATTATCTTCTTCTTTAGACGTGTCAATTCTACCCTCGTTTCCTCAGGACATTAGCGCTCTGCAATGTCGCCGTGTATTTCACAGGCTACGCCGTCTAATTCATACCGCGTCACGCAGCGGAAACGATGCCACTCGTCGTCTTTATCTTCCTCGCAGCGCTCACATACGTTCTTCAGGCAAACTCTGTTATGCACGTGGTACTTTGACATCTGCTTGCTGCTGAACAGACGATCGCAGTGTTCACAGCGCTTCTTCCGCGACTTTCTACAGACCTTATTTTTAACGTGAGGATTCGAGCATTTGCTTAGAACTAAACTCCTTATTACATTGCACGCACTCCATATATAATAAGAATTTAATAAGCCTCATATGGGATACTTCATAAAGTCAGCCACGCTTTCTTTGGCCCAGCTCGCCATGGTTACTAACGCCCCGAAGCGTTCCGCGCGCTTAAGGATGTGCATTTGATCCCTTAATTCTTTGATGCGCTCATTTAAGACGTCTATCTCCTTCTTTTGGGCCTCTACCATCTTATGCAACTCTGTCTTCTCCTCTAAGGTGCTCACTAATGTCTTGATAGCCTCCACGGGTATGTCAACGTCCTCCATATATATCAGGGAACAAGTTCCCTTCGAAAGAAGGGATATAAATGAACCCGAATCACATGCCTTGTAACGCTCTGATAGTAGGACCCACCGGCTGCGGAAAGACCCAATTCGTAGTAGAGCAGCTGCTAGGACCCTTTAGATACCGATTTGACTACATAGTGCTACTTTGCCCCACCTACGTGAATAACCGCACCTGGACGGGCGTAGGCGCGAAAGATGATGACTTTTTTGTAGATATCTTAGACCCCAATGAGTTATCTGGACATCTTAAGTTTTGGCACAAACAATTCCCTAAAGATACGCAAACCTTGCTCATACTGGACGACATCGCCTGCGGGGACGACGTAAAGAGACGCACTTCCGAATTAGTGAAGCTCGCCTTTAGCGGCAGACATGACAACATTAGCGTTTGGTTGCTCTCGCAGCAGCTTACCAGTGTCTCTAAGCCCTTTAGGGAAAACATAGGATCTCTCGTAGTATTTTATACTCCGAGCAAGTCTGACCTGGAAACCATCTTAAGCGACTACGGCGGGGAGATATCCAAGGAACAGTTACACGAATACATGCGGCATCTAAAGACGCACCAACATTCCAAGATGATCTTCTCTTTGAGGTTTCCGTATTCCATAAAGATCTGCGATCTTTAACTCCTAATGTATATGGAGATTGAGCAGTTGATAGATGAAGTCCCCACACAGCTAGACGAAAGTAACCTTAAGGAACAACTTAACATCCTTGTGTCATCTGGGAAGTGCAAAGAAATGATAGGCAAGGAACTTACCCATGAGCAAGTTAACAAGTTGTCAGAAGAGGAAGTTAAGAAGTTCCATAAGAGGTACGAGGCCGCACTTGCAAGTAAGACCACGGACGCCGTAGCAGACTCCGCTATCCGACTTGCCACCAAGCTTCTCGGACATGCGCTGCCCATAGACGACGTGGAGCAACTGCGGAAGGACATAAGCGAGGACTATGTCATCGCCCAAGAACTTAAGATAACCTGCGGGTGGTTGTCTTTGAAGTGCGGTAAGTTAATGGCAGTCGCCTCTGCGGCTTTGCACGTAGCTCAGCACGTTGACTTGAAGGAACTTACGACGTCTTGGAAGGACTTCAAGAAGGACAGGGACGTCGAAAAGGTCTTCCAGGCGGCACTTGCTGAGGTACCTGATTAAGTCGCCTCAAGTCCTTCTTAAGTACTTACTTAAGTCATCCTCAGGAATTGCCCAGGTCGCCTCAAGTACTTAGTCAAGTCGTCCTTAAGTACTTGCTCAGGTCACCTTAAGTTACTTATCAAGTCCTTCAAGTCCTTAGATATAAATGAGTGAATCAAAGGCGGAGGAGCAGCCCCAAGAGGAGCAAAAGATTACCAAGGCTAAATCTCCAGGCAGAGTCGCGGCGGGGAAGAAGCTCGCGGAAATGAACAGGAAGAATAAAGCTAAAAAAGAGGAAAAGGTGGAGGAAAAAGAAGAGGAATCCTTTATTAATCCGGGCTACGTCATTGGCGCGTTAGGAGTTGCTATAGCAGCAGGCAGCCTCTACTTACAATGGCGGGCTACGAAGCCAAAAGTAGAACCCGTGCACGTACCGCAGGAGCCTAGAAGCAAAATACCCGTAATGGAATAACCTTCTCGCTCTGTAATATAATGTCAACCGCGTTATTGAAAACTGTTGAAGAAGCAGCTATCATTACTTCCATTGTTGCGGGTATTGGTTGGGTAGGTAAGAAAGTGCTCAAAGAAGACTTTACTGAAGACCCAAGCAAGAGCTTTTCCCTAACTTTGCCAAGATGACCGCTGCCGTGGGCGGGGCTATCATGGTAAAGGATTACCTACGGAAGGAAAAGTACCTACCTCAGTGAGCGGGCAATTTATTGCCTGATATATAAATGGCTGCGTTAGGAGGTGTAATAATTGCTGCTTTAGCATTTACTGGCGCCAGTTACGCAGGTAAGTACATAGAAAAAGCGGTAACTGGTGGAAGTAGTCTCGAAGCCGAAAGGAAGAGACACGACTTAGCGCTGGAAAAGTATCAAAGGGACGTGGCAGCTTGGAATGAAAAAAGACAAGCTTACAGGGATTGGTTGGACAAGAACTACCAAGACAAAATGCAGGCGGATAAGAACTTCGAAAACACAGACTACGCCTTTAAACTTTATGCGCAAGCACACCCCGACTTTAGAATGAGAAAGCCTCAGTTTAAGAATTACTACCAGCCTTCTAAGAAACAAAAAGACAATGAGTTGGTCTTCGTAGGAGTCGCAGGGCTGGCCGGAGGCGTGGCTTTGGCGTATTTAGTCTAATTCAGCAAGCAAAGGAAACTGTGTTTCCTGAAATATATGATCGTCTTTTTGGAAAGCGACAAGAATGACTTTACCACTTATTTGAATCCCCCCATCAAAGCCCATAAGGTTAGGCTGGTTAGTTGTTCTTTGTACAATTCTTGGTATAATTTAGTCAATGCCTTGGTCACCGTACTTAAGGCGCCCGGCAAATATCAAGGTGAAATGCTACCCGATGGACATTACACGCCAATCA
Organism: Actinia tenebrosa; assembly: GCF_029948245.1. NCBI lineage: Eukaryota > Metazoa > Cnidaria > Anthozoa > Actiniaria > Actiniidae > Actinia > Actinia tenebrosa. The sequence goes on along the minus strand of NW_028292572.1, from coordinate 3,632,370 downwards.
CCCTTGCTAAGGAGCTCGCCAAGCGCGGTTATACTCTCACCACGGGATTACCACACGAAATGACCCTCAAACATAATATGTCAAACTATTCAGTAACTTTTGGAAAGCTTGACGCATTGGGATCTTTATTATGTGCCTCGGGCAAGACAATTACCGACACGGCCATACCCGTGAAATGGAAAGTCGCGTCCTCTTACGAAGTCTATTGCGACTTGGTCCATAGTTACGACAATGGAGAAAAGTCTTCTCTTATGTCCAAGTTTCTGCCCAAAGGTAATCCATTTGACCTGGTAGAATACACTCCCATTTCTTTGAGCTATGATTTGTCTAATTTGGTAGAAAGCATAAACATCACCATTAAAGTGGACGGAGAGACGGTAGACTTCAACGGACGCAAGATCAATCTTGTTTTGGAATTCATATAATGGGTCGAACTGAGGACAAACTTAAGAGGATTTACTATGGGCCCGAAGGCTATTGGAGAGGAGCGTCAGCTATCAAGAAACTCGCGACCGCGGCCAGGGTATCAGAAGAAACGGCTAAGAACTGGTTAAGAAAACAAACCCTCTGGCAGGTTTATCTTCCCGTGCCCAAGTACATTCCCAGGCCCAGCTTCACCGTAAATGCCCCCAACGAGGTTCATCAGGCAGATTTGCTTTTCTTACCGCACGACAAGGTAAGAAGAAAGACCTATAGATACGCTTTGACCGTAGTCGATATCGCAAGCAGATACAAGGACACCGAACCCATAACCAGCAAGGATTCTGGGGAAGTCGCAGAAGCCCTAGGTAGGGTTTATAAGCGCGTCTTGAAATGGCCCAAGCTGCTGCAAGTGGATGCGGGAACAGAGTTCATGGGCGTGGTTACTAAGACCCTGAAAGACCACAGCACCAAGATTAGGAGAGCTGAAGCAGAGTACCACAGGGGTCAGAGCATTGTTGAAAGATTCAATAAGACCTTGGCCGAGCGTCTCTTTGGGTACCAGTATTGGAAAGAGCTGGAAGATCCCTCTAAACGCAACAGGGAATGGACTCAGAGGCTCCCCCAGGTCGTCGCGGCTTTGAACAACGAGGCGGCCAGGGCTACGGGAATGAAACCCAAGGATGCAATGAAAAAGAAACACGTGGAACACAAGTCCTACGTCAGAAGCTCAAGGGCGGTCGGACTGAAGGAAAAAAAGCTCCCCCGCGACATAGTGGTCAGATACCTCTATCAGCCGGGGGAACTCGAAGGTGGCAGTAAGAGAGCCACGGATCCTAACTGGTCTTTGGAAACGTATGAGATTTCGAAGTCCGTCACCAAGGAAGGGCAACCCGTGTTGTATTACCTAAATGGCCCAAGTCGTGGATTCGTCAAGGAAGAGCTGCTCATAGTCCCCAAAGACTCAGAGTAGTGCTGCTCCACGCGCCCGATTGCACTCTAGGCATGTCAGTCTTACATTGCCTCTGCAATGCCCGCGTTTATTATTGATACGATCCACGGAGAATTGCTGATCGTCATTTGGGTCAAACCTCCATAATAGTGGTATGTTACACTTGGCACACCTTGCCCCTTTCTCATAGACGTCGTCCACGTATAAGTCAAAGACATGACCCTTCTCTTCGTCGTGGCGCTTGTAGCGAAGGAGTTTCTTAGCAATGTTTTCTTTGGCTACGTCCTCTGGCGTCTTATCGTAGCGCAGCTGCGGACCCCAGGCTCTTTTTAGTTGTTTGGCATACTCCACGCGGCTTACGGCGGTGTAGATAAGGTTGCTCCAACACAGCCGCTGGTCTATGATCCATAAGGTTTCTTTTATGGTAAGCCCTTGCGCGCTGTGGACTGTCATGCAATAGCCCAAGCGCCAGTCTGGATGGGAGGTCATTTTTCCCACCTTTTCTATGGGTACCCAGGCTTTATCGTGGGTAACTGCGTTCTCTAGTTGAACATTCGTGCCTGGTACTAAGACATCTCTTCTTTGCATGCGAGTGTCGCGCGGCTTATAACAAACGGGCACCAAATGACTAGGGAACCGCTCCTGGTGTATTCTCAGTAGATCTTTTTGCATGCGCGACTGTGCTGCGCGCTTACTGCTTAACACCAAATCCTCAGGATGCCAAGAATACAGGAAGTCTTCGTAAGACTTTGCTCGTACCCTCTTACGTAACACCTTAGATTGTTCGGCGTCGCTAAGGCCCCTTAATTCTGCCTTTAATTTCCTCACTTGATCCTTGCTACGGTAGTCTGTGTTAATTTCTTCATGATAGTCTACCATTTCTTTTAACCATTCATGGGGCATTTCTCCGGCTATAGGAGGTGCTTGACATGGATCCCCGGCAAATACGACTTGGCATTTTCCACGGAGGAAGTCTACGAACTCCTGCAGGATTTCTAAGGGCACGGTACAGATTTCATCCCAAAGTATCACGGGAGGTATGTCGCGTATCGCTTCCGGCACCCACTTTTGACCATTCCAACGAAAGAAGCTGTGGTAAGTCTGCGCGTCGTGGCCCATTTCGCAGAGTTCTCTTTCCAAACGATGCGTTGGCGTTAGCACCTTTATCTTAGGAAAGAGTTCTAACACACGCGTCGTCTTACCGCTGCCTCCGGTACCGTACAGATAGGAGAAGCGTTGGTAAGATATCGGGTCCTCAACTGAAGGCAAAGGCTCCTCGGTTGGTTCAACGCTACCGCGGAGGTGTTCTCCGTGATATTCTACGCGTTCTCTCCAAGCTTTGATCTCCTCATCTTTGACGCGCCATTGACCACTTTCCGCCAACTCATCTTCGGCGTAATACTCTTTCATCCTCTCCAAAACGCATGGTTTCACATACAAAGAATCCGTAGCTACGCGTGGTACTTCCTCTTTGTCAAACCGTAGGAGCATTGCTAAGAGGTTGATATGCGCATATGCGAGCATACTGGCACGCAGATGGTAATACTGCGGTCGATGGTCCTGGTAGTAACACAAAGCATTCCACTTACGAGTCTGCTCCCCTTCTACGAGGTAATCCCATTTCTCTACAGACACCATCGTTCCTTGATCGTGGGCACGTTTTATGAGGAAGCTTAACTCTCCTTCGTCTGTTATTAAACGCCGTTGCATGTGCTTCTCTCCCTCCTTAGCGCCCTGGGTAAATTTGCCTATGACAATTCGGGCGGTTGGGTTGTGCTCTGGGAGCCACTTCGTGTAGGCGCTATGGCAAAGTATGGCTTCATGCGCTGTGTATTTCAGGAGCTTACGCTCTTCAAAGAACTTTAACAATGGCACTGGTATCCATTCTTTCTCTTGTAGATGCTTCCCGTACCATGCGTAAATTATGGGGTGCAAGTCTTTAGCCAACTTCCAAGACGTTAATCTGACGAACCCCGTAGCTGGCGCGTCGTAGCTGCCGTCTAAGGACACACGAAAGAACTGTGAATCTGGATGGCCGTAGCGGTCGTAATATTCCTTACAATCTCCCAGGCCTTTGAATGACGCAGGATAGCAATGCTTCATGTCTAAGGACACGTATTCTTCCTCGTCGTACTCCATGTTCCAAAGACCGCCGTGGCCGTGTTCTACGCAGGCTTTGGCTATGTCTTTGAATTCTTTAGGGGTCGGTTTCCACCCATTCCTTCTTTTTTCGGCTAAGAAGTCCAAACTACGAGAGCTGAGGACCTCGTCTGAGAAGTCTTCCCCAAGGGTTTCACAGGCGCTTTGGATGCGCTGGTGTTCGATTTCCGGGCGATACAAAGTGCCGTCTTGGGTCATAAACTGGCTTCCTTCCGAATCCATTAACCATATTGAGTTCTCATGAATCAAGTTCACCAACGGAGAGGTTTCGTAGACCTTGGTTTCTTTCTTTCGCGGGAATCGAAGTTCTCGCCAAGCGTGTCCGTTATGCTGGTAGATGACTATAGGAGCACCTCTGCCGCCGTATTTATGTGTCCCAGGGTAAATGTACCCGTCTGTGATGTCTTTCACGTGTATGCGCCTTTCTAAGACAATTTCTAATTTCTTGATGTTGTCTATCGTAGCCCCAGCTTTGTAGGTGGCGTTTTCCCATTTCCTGATGGCTTCTTTTCTTTTCGGAGTTAACTTACCTCCGCGGGCGGAATCTTCAAAGAATTCCCTTACCAGTTTCCCGACGCAGTTGCCGGGATGTCGCATTGGCTTGAGTTTCCTAGCGTCTGGCTCTTTGATCTCATACGCACCGTAGATAACTACCGTAACAGGGTAAGCAACCTCGTAGAACAGCGCGTCGATGCCTACCAGCGCTCCGGGGCGCGTTTGCTTATTTAAGACAAACAGGTTCTGCTTACCAGACGCACGAATAGGGTTACGGCCTCTTTCTATTACCCAGTCGCCGTCGTAATACTTTATAAACGTTAACTGTAAACGGTAGTTACCTTCAGGCATCAGGTCTATTATCTTTTCAGCTCTTTTTTCATCCATGATTTCTTCTGTGTCTCCTTCTGTGAATGTCGTGAAGGCGAAGTCGGCGTCCAAACGATCCAATACCTGGGTTCGCAGCTTGCGTACAGTTTTGTTTTGAATGCGCGCGATGTTGTCCATCTATATCTAGGAAATATTTTAACCTTCGTTTACGACCCTACGCGGACGCATCCAATATTTCATAGGACGACGTCTAAAAGCAGGTTTGGGAACCGCGGGCTTTCTTGTCAACTCCTTTACGTATTCCTCGCGCGTTGTCGTACAAGTCGTCACAATCTCACAGGGATCCTTCCTGCGTAGATGGGAAATCAGGCCACACTTTATGAAACTCCCATTACACCTCGGACAAACAAACTCTTTACATTCGTGCATCGTATATAAGACGAATATTTTAACTTAATACGTAGATTTTGCAAACACAGCAGCAGTAAGGGAATCATCGCGTGGGTAATACCCGCTGCCGACGCATACATTTAGAGGGGCCTGAAACGCAGGTAATACCCGTGAAATTCGATGCTTAGTGATTCGGATTTCGCGAGTCCCCCTTACTGCTGCTTCTATTGTGTTTCCTTCATGAATTATTAATGATTTTTTAAATAAATTTACTTATTTGAAAGAACGTAATCATTCAATTAAACCAATTAAACCAGGGCACTGGTTCAAATCCTGTTCAAGTCTCTTCATAAGTTGCTTGATTTGCTGCGCAGATCAGCCCATTTAGATGGATTATAACCGCAGTACAAGTGCATAGTCTATATATATTCTTATATCATCTCCTATCGGGCCGATAAAGCCCTATCGGGCCCTTAAGTCTTGGTTATCAAATTTATTTTTAGTCCAGGTTTTTGTTTTTTGTTCTGGTTTTTTTGTTTTTTGTTTTTTTTTTTTGTTTTTGTTTTTGTTTTTTTTTTTGTTTTTTGTTTTTTGTTTTGTTGTTTTTTTGTTGTTTTTTTTGTTTTTTGTTTTTGTTTTTTGTTTTGTTTTTTTTGTTTTTGTTTTTTTGTTTTTGTTTTTTGTTTATTTTTTGGTTTTTGTTTATTTTTGGTTTTTGTTTTTTTTTTTTTTTTTTTTTTTTTTGTTTTTTGTTTTTTGTTTTTTTGTTTTTTGTTTTTGTTTTTTTTGTTTTTTTTGTTTTTTTTGTTTTTTGTTTGTTTGTTTTTTTTGTTTTGTTTTGTTTTGTTTTGTTTTGTTTTTTTCTTCTTTCTTTCTGTCTTGCTTTCTGACTGTTTTGTTTTAATCCGGTTAACCCATATATATATATATGGGTTAACCGGATTAAAACAAAACAGTCAAAAAGCAAGGGAAAAAAAAAAATATATATATATATATATATATATATAAATGTAAGCTCAGGAATTCTCGAAATATCAGTCAATTCATCTGAAATCACTAAATTCGAAATTAAGTTCGAGAAGCATTTAAAACACAAAAACATTCTATAATTGTTGCCGCCAGTAGTCGGCGAAGATATCATAACTCGAATTTTAAAATCACGACGTAAAATCAGGCCTCAAAAGCTAGCAAATATGAGTTTTAATTACCATAAAAAGGATTTGTAGGTATATCTGCATTCATTTTAAAAGAATCTTGACAATTGAAGCAAAATTTTGAGGTTAAATCGGGGTTTGAATGAGTCATAAACATCCCTGAGAATTCCGCTATTGCACACGCGTCTTCGGTCCACGGCGACCAGAATAAAGACAAAAAACTCTCTTTTGCGGCCAAACTTTATAATAAAAATTATCGCCAACGATAAGAAATCACTTCTTTCACCTTTATACGGAGGATCGGGTCAATCAAAACAGAACAAAGGTTAAAAACTTCACTATAGTCTTGGTATCGCTACGCTTTGCCACTCAAAGCCTTATTGTTGTCAAGGAATTTGCGGCTGGCTTGCCCACCACGGGCTTGTTGCTATGGGGCAAATTGACACGTGATCAATTCCTGCAAATGGCCTATTACATCATGTCCTACTTTAGCAAAATCATTGTTTGATGGATATTCACATGAATGGCAATACAAAACTGAATTGTGTAAATTTAGCGAAATATTCATATTTTAAGGATACATGTATAAATAGAAAAAATTAAGAATCAGTGTTATGGTTGGATTTCAATAGCAACACTTTGAGTGCCCTTTTTTAAAAAAAGTTTGATTTTGACAGAATAATTTGAGACAAATGTCACTAAAAAGTATATTTCGTACTTTTTTCCAAGTTTTATTATTAATAACCAATAATACTAAATTATCTCATTTAATGACCAACGATGTGATGATCTTGACACATAAACATGTGATGCATCCTTGCTAATTGACAACAAATCAGGACACCTGAACGGGAAACGACCTGAAAATATTTAGACTGATTAATATTCTTTCAAATACAACACTTATCAAACATTCACATATGTTATAATTCATTATTTCTCTATCTTCAGTTATGATTTTAAGACATTTCGTTAAAATTACGGGATTTTCATTGAGACCCAATTTTCAAACTATATATTCGGTTAACTGCGTAGTAAAAAAAATCGTAAACTTCAACCTTGATAAATAGTTTTCTCAATGGTTCCAAAACTAAGCAGATGCTCTTAACAACACAGCACATGTCAACAGCTCATTGTCTCAAGGATCTGGTACCTAATGTTGCAATCAAGAGAAAAGTGCTTGAAAGAACATCTTCATTTAAGCTTCTGGGATTATGGATTAATGAGCATCTCAAATGGAGTGATCACATTAAATACTTATCTTCTTCGTGCTATGCAGTGTTATCCACTCTTCGGAAACTAAAGAACCTGGCTCCACTCAACGTGAGAAAGCAACTAGCTGAAAGTTTAGTCCTGTCCAAACTGGACTATAATGATATCGTGTTCCATCCACTTCCGCTGCAGTACCAACAAAAGAAGTTACAGCGAATTCAGAATGCAGCGGCAAGCTTTATATTGAATAAATATAACACCGAAAGAGATGTAGTGGAGCACCTCAAGTGGCTCCCTGTTAAAGAAAGGACTGAATATCATCTATTACGTATAGCTCATAAATCGCTGTGGGACCCATCGTTCCCAGATTACTTGAAACTTGAAAAACGCAAAGTCCATCGGAAGTTGCGGTCAAGTTGTAGTACAAATCTAGTCGTCCCTCTTGAAACAGCAACATTCTAGGATAACTGCTCAAAGGTATTTAATGAATTACCGACTATCATCAAAAATGATGTAGACTTTAAATCTTTTTCTCAACAAGTTTACAAAATATTTATGAACAAAGCCAAACTGCGCTTGAAGATTCCATGAATCTTATTATTATTATCTTTTTTTTTTTAGATAGACACAAATAGATACCATATAGATACTGAGAATACGTATTATATATGAATGTACTCGCTTATGTCTTAGTATATGTATGTATTTGTGGATGTATATTGTGATATACTTATTATGGTAATAAATGTTGTCTGTGGATGTATGTATATGTATGTATATCTGTACATACGTATGTATATATAATATATTCTGTTAATATTCTATAATAATTATGTGTGTGTGTATGTATGTATGTGTGTATGTGTTTTGTATATATAGAATATAGTATATATTTTTTATTCAATATATATATATTATATATATATATATATATATATATATTTTTTTTTTTTACCCTTTACCTAGGTCTTTTTTAATAAATATATATATATATATATTTTTTTTTTACCCTTTACCTAGGTCTTTTTTCTTTCAATTACTTTACTATATATTCATTTATTATTTTCTTTGTTGAAGATGCAGAGCTACTCTGTAGATATGCTTCAATAAATCGTTATTATTATTATTATCAGCAGTAAACACGTTTGAATGCTAATTAGGTAAGCTAGATAGGGCGTAATTTCGTAACCTACCAGCATGACAGGATTAATTATTATTATTAGTAGTAGTAGTAGTAGTACTATTATTATTATTATTATTATTATTACTATTATTATTATTATTATTATTATTATTACTATTATTATTATTATTATTATTATTACTATTATTATTATTATTATTATTATTATTACTATTTTCGGAACGATATTAGTACTGGCACTGAACTCCTGAATCAAGCAACCAAAACCTTTATTTAAACACGATACTGCAAAAAGAAAAAAAAACGTGAAAATAGCAAAAACTGCAAATGATATTAAGGTCAGGTTTAAACGTTGAATTCTACATTTGTCAAATCTTCTTTGAATGAACAAAACTTATTGTTTGGATTGATTTTAAAGCAGTTAGATTCGGAAAAATGTGAAATTCGATGCTAAAGCTAGGCATTTATTATCATATTTTTCCACGTCAATAATACATATACTGTGTGTGCAGCATACTGTACAATATATAATATATTTAAAGTGCTTTACTAACTATGTAAGGTGAATCAGATCAGAGGACATTAGATTAAATGCACTTGGCCCTAATGTTTTCCCATTGCAGAGCACATATCATTTCCCAAAGTATATATAAACCTACTTGCAAGAAGGTTGTCATACAAGAATAGAACATTTGTAATTTGGTGAGAAAGGAATACATTAAAAAACAAAAGAAAAAGTTCAGCTTCAGTGCCTCTTTTGTTTTTTAATATAATTCCTATCCCACTAAATCACTAATGTCTTATTTTCGTATGACAACGTTCTTGCAAGTAGGTGTATATATATTTAACAGTTTTGTATAAGGTGCAGGCCCGTAGCTATGGGGGGTGTAGGTGTGAGATTTTGGCTGGTATGATATTTTCACGTAAAACTAAGTAAAAAAAATCTATTTTACTTTTTCATCTGATGATACAACAACGCTTCTCTATACAGATTCTGGTTGATTATTAGAAAAGTATGCAACTGAAATAAAACCCGCAGCGAGAACCACTATACGCCTATATTTCCTTAATTTGTGTTCGCTCCCAATTTTACCGTCTAAGCATCCACTGTCTAGACAAGAACATGTTTTCTCGGCAAAGTCAGACTTTCACTGCCTATTAAACTCATTACTGAAATGTCTGTCAACTAATTATAGGTAATAATAGGCGGTGGAACTTTGAAGTTTAAGCAAGTTTTGCTTTTAAGTTTACTGTAACAGACATTAACATGTTAGAGTCAGTGGACGGTAGTAGCAATCGACTGTATTCACAGAAATTGTTAGTCTAATCACATTGAAAAGTCACCGAAACTCTAGAAATGGGAAGACGTGAACAAGAAAATAGAAAACGAAAAGCCGCTGCGAAGTCATGTCAATCCACGAGATTTGCACGATTTAAACTATTGTTTGTTCAGTATATAATTTATCTATACCTATGTGTCCTATGGGACTTTAAAAAAATAAAGTATATGGTTGGTCCACTTTTTGTAAACTAGCACCCCCAACAAAAATCCTAGCTACGGGCCTGAGGTGAAGCAACTTAATCTTTTACTCTAGGAAACTGAAATCGGAAAACATTTTAACTCAAAAGGACGTAAGCATGATGGTATTGAACGACTTCATTTGCTGTTATTGTCAGATCAATCCCAGCAAAATTGAGAGAAACGAAATTTACAAGAAAAAAAATTATTTAAATTATATAATTATGAATTGGAACGTGCCCGCTGGCTACCGTGTTTCTATCAGAGGACAGAAAAATCCTCGCACAACTAGTTCAAAAATATTTTATAAAAGGATAAAAGAAATATAAAACGACTCATTATGTCTATGAAAGCAGCAGAACGCTCGAGAAGCAAGAGAAACACTCGCCCACGCCTCGTGTTCCTAAACTCCAAGCTCCCAGGGTTTTTATATCACAGTACAAAGACATATATGCATACATATACATACATATATGTATATATATTTAACCTCAGTTAAACCCATTATTGGAAGTTTGATATCTCTTTAGCCTTTTCATTTAAAGATTTCCATGGTAATGTTCCCTAAACTACCAAGCAACGGTTATTGTATCATCATATAATAAATTAGTTATCTTTTGTCAATGAAAACTTCAAATAACCACTTAGAATGTCGAATGTAAAGATCATCATTTACTTACTAAATGACTCGTAATAAAAGCACAGATCGCAGTGCGGTGATTATCTTTCAAATCAAAGAAGTGAGTATATTTGTTGTTACTGGTAGCCATGGCGTATTTCATTTTATAACACTAATGATATATATTGAGTATTTTGTTGAGTTTATTCCATTCAACTTTACCAGCCCTTTGCTAGCAGTCTCTTCTGGCTGATTATTCAGTGAACATTATTTACTTCTAAAACAGGTAAGTGAATAAGATTTTTCAGTTCATTTTTCTAGTGAGATGGACGAAATTGGCGGTGACATTTTTTTTCAAGCCAACGCTGATAAATGGTCAAACGCTAATTCATTATGTATTTCACAATAGACTCTAAAATCTGCTTCTCAAAAAAAAGTTAAATACAAAAGAAATCACAGTTTTTTCTTCAGAATCAGGTTGGCGCTGATTTATTGTTATTATTATTATCATTATATATATATATATACACACCGAATCCCTAAAACTATGACGTGTTTGAGATATATATAAATATATATATATATATATATCACCCCTTTTTCCTATTGTCTTACCTGGATTTTCAAGGAAAGACAATAGGAAAAAGGGGGATATATATACATGTATATATACCGCTAAATTGTCAAAGTTTTAGGAATTCGGTGTATATATATATATATCGGTTCACTTTGCATAACATATAAATTTGATACCGATCAATTCGCTATAAATGAAATGGCACCACATTACACTGAAACAATATTGTTTCCTTTTGGCAGATATACAACGGCCGGGGGATTTTCTTCCCAAAAATTAATGTAATTTTTTTTTTTTAATCTCGTTTTTTGCCTCAAACAAATACAAATAAATGTCTCGTCAATCGACTTAATTATAGATATAGAGGATATTACATGGGCGCGCGGAGATACGAAATTTATCTTCGAGTGTTGAAAAGATCTCTCACAAGTGAGCGCAGCAACGAAGATTGACGGAAACGAAAGTATGAATATACAAATCTGTCTACTAATATGATTGTCACGTTACGATATGTATATATAGTATATAGATATAAATATATACGCTGGGAGAAGTGTAGAGGACGAGAGAGGCAAGCTTAGAACATGAAGTGCAGCCGAGTGTTTTTGTTGCTTTTCAAGTAATCTACTGCCGTCTCTTATATCACAGTACGAAGACATAAGCAGCTGGTACCGCGGAGACGGGAGGAGGGAGAGGTTGGGGGAGGGGGGGTGGAGAGGCTGGGGGAGGGAGAGGCTGGGGGGGAGAGGCTGGGGGGGAGAGGCTGGGGGGGGAGAGGCTGGGGGGGAGAGGCTGGGGGGGGGGGGAGAGACTGGGGGGGCTATAGCACGCGGTTCTAGAAGCAGTCGTGATTTTATATTTCTTTTCGACCAAAATGGCGGATAAGTCCTTTTGTTTTTTATGATTATTATTTTAAAGATAACGAAAAATCAACTTACATACAAATTCCTCCACCTTCCTTCCACCTACGGGATTGAACTGTTGTCTTGAAAATCACCAATGTACAACTATTAATTGTTCTACGTCCGCGTTGACATCTTCTGTTGTTTTTTTTGTTTTTTGTTTTTTTTGTTTTTTTTGTTTTGTTTTTTTGTTTTTGTTTTTTGTTTTTTTTGTTGTTTTTTTTTTTTGTTTTTTTTGTTTGTTTTGTTTTGTTTTTTTCATTCCACGCCTCCTCCACTACTATTTTTGGTCACGTTAATGGTGTTTCATTTAAAAATAACAGTTTCAAAAATATATTTTATTATTTCTGCATCATCCTTTATTTCATCATCATCTTGATATACTTTTTACGCTTCCCACGCCTCATTCTCAACTATTTATGCCGCATCTTATTTATTCTCGTTCGCGTGGGATCGTTATGGTTTAAGATATTTCCTTTGTAAAAGGCCAAGTTTCTAAGCTAGATTCAGGATAATGATTTATGGTGATTTATGATATATATAGCGCCCTTTCTATATGGATATAAAGGCGCTTTACATTGATTTGTGAATGACAGATTGCTTTTATGATGATTAGTATGAAGGTCTTGGGATACGTCCTTATCCTTCCTGGCTTACTTTCGCTTAAGAAAACCGATAGAGTTGCTCGTAAATTCCTTTTTCTTGAATACAGCGATCTGTTGATTTGACGGCGCCATCTTCAATTCATATTATTATAGTAAATGCCGCTGATTAATGGCGGTCTCACGGAAGTCAACACATATTTCATTTTGACCACTTTAAAAGGCGGTCCCGTCTCTTCACACTCATCATTACTAACAAACATCGGAGGGGCGTAAAAGAACCACTGAGAACGTAAAGAAACCCTGGTAGTGACCACCCTCAGTGCCTACACTTCATACTTCGCACACAGAAAGTGGACATTCGGTGCTTTTCTATTTGTGAGGATTGAATGGTTTTAGAGCGTTATCATTGCCAAAAAGCAAACATAAATTAATCGCTAAACTGGCCAAGTCTTTGGAAATGGATTTCGAGGTTAGTGTATTTTCTAAATTCAACACGGCAAATTGAATACAGGCATCTGTATTTCGATAATTAGTCTTGGTACTTCGCACTTTCGCGTGTTTATCCAAATGTACAGAGCAAGTGGAAACGTTTCTACGCCGAAAGAATATTTTGAAAAGTGAACATAGAAACATTTCTTTTTGGCATTTTATGAGCCAGACAATAGCATAAGGAGTAGTTAAATGTTATTCTAACCCGGCAAATGAATTTTCTTCAAAAATATACTTTTATTTGTTCTTATTCGATCGCTCCCCTCTCAAGCCTTGGTATTGTTATTTGCCATATTGATATTCAATGACGGATGGCCGCTGCGTCATCGCGGGCTCAATGTCCTCTAGATGACAATGAAATATGGAAATAAAATTGATGGCCACTCGAACGACAACTTTATTTGGAATTTGATATGCTAATACATGTGACCTTCGACGGGAGACCAAGTACCCTAAGCATTGCTGGTCTTTCGTAAAAGCCTTGTGTTCACAGAGTTCCTGTCCTAATATTATACGGTACAAACCGAACATTGTGACAAGCAGAGATAAAGAACCAATGGCAAGTTCCTTCTAACATTCCGTTTTTAAGCCAGCTACGAATGACAAGGCCTGCAGTCTTTATCTAGCTGTGGTCAGCGGTTATCCAACATATAGCTACCTTTCATTATCAGAAATGGCCAAGGTCTTGGGAAACCTCGATCCAATTAACGGCAGGTCTAAAACGCTGACTGGAAAAAAGCCGACTGGAAAACGCCAAGCGGATAAACACCGACTTCAAAAATAATTTTAAAAAATATGGATTTTTTAGACAGGCTTTTCAATTCCATTTATGACCTATCTATACTCGATAAAACTTAATGAAAGCTAAAAGTTATTACAGCCATTCCCAATCACTGCACGCGCCCATCTCACTTCTGTCCAAAATACTCGAACACCTTAATTGTATAGAACCTCTGAAGAACGCTTGTCAAAGACATAACTTCTTCAGGTACATCAGATAATCCTCAGCGAGTTAAACTCGACTTCCTTTCTGAAAATCCTAACAACAATAACTTCAATTTTATATACATGAAATATCGCTATTCATCGATCACCGGAAGTATACAACTGTTCCTCAGCTCAATGGAATCAAAATGAAATCATGCCGAAGGCGCCTCTGGAAGCCGCGCGCTATACAGTCCATGTATGACTCGTAGCACAGCTCTAATTAATTTAAAGCATTTAAGGTTGATGAAGAGGAGGGAGGAAAACCGAAAGAACGGAAGGACCCTTGGAATCTGAAAGAGAACCAATCAAACGACTCATTTCATTGCGGGCGGAATTCAGAGGCGAGAGGCGTTTTATCACCACTTCAACCTGACACCTCAGTTTACTTCCAAATAATGTAAGATCAAATAAAGTATTCTTATCTCAAAAATGTGCAAATAAATGTATAAATTAAGAATTAATAGCAATTATAATTCTTTCAATGAATTGAGCATAATGCATTGTCTTTGACTGAAAAAAAATCCTTGTTGACGTTCACGACCTGATGTACGAGTCAGCGGCAGAAAGAAGATGTACCGGGAAAAAAAAAACACCAGAAAAAGTTGGTTACACTACAAAAAGTGTCCTTCAGTTCCGTTAAAAACACTTAATAGAAAATGCATTCATTTACAATAATATAGATGTCCTAAAAAAATGTCGATAAGAAAATGAGAGTCTCCATTTTTTTGTATTCAGAGGTTTTGACCAAGAAAAAAAACCTTGTTGGTTTATGTCTATACGTTTTAATATTCAAGGCTAAGATATTTTTATAAAAAACACGACACTAAGGCCCAGGGCAAACGTCGAACTAACCATGATCTTAATTTAGTCGAACCTATTACATTTGAAATAGTCTCAAGCCTAGTACGACTTTTGCTGCAATTGAGAACGACCCTATTGAATAGGTTCGAGTCCAGCATAAGTTCGACAAGCCAAGTCCGACATTTAACGACTCTGGAGCGACTTTGCGGCAAACGCCGTTTTAAACACATGCCGAACTGAATTCATAAAATATGCAAAATAGTAAATAAATCATGCAAGTCGCATGAGTTACACCAAAGCCGTGAAAACAACCACTCCTCCACCTCCCAAACACTCATCCCCCCCACCCCCTTGGTGAGCATGCGCTATACAAAGATAAGTGATGAACGAGACCGAG
This sequence comes from Actinia tenebrosa, assembly GCF_029948245.1. Classification (NCBI taxonomy): domain Eukaryota; kingdom Metazoa; phylum Cnidaria; class Anthozoa; order Actiniaria; family Actiniidae; genus Actinia; species Actinia tenebrosa. The sequence goes on along the minus strand of NW_028292572.1, from coordinate 3,617,217 downwards.
GAGCTCTGGATACGAAAATAAATTCAAAACTACTCAAACTGAACATGTCCGCGTTTAGAAAATCCTTGCCACGAGAGTCTTGAGTCTCGTAGTTTTTGTTTTGACCAAACGAAATTTGTTTGCCTGGTTTGTGAGATGCCGACCTGCAATAAATGTGGTGTATCCGAGAGCAACGAAGATGAGCCTGGCAGGACGGCGGGCAAAAGCGTTGCGTATTGTGAATGCTGCGAGAGAGGGAAAAAAAGAATGAAAAACGTACAGGTTTTAATTGTGGTCGAGCGCTATATTTCGCCATTACAAGGATATGCATTAATCCGGAAAAGACAAACAAATGTCCGTGCGACCCCCGTGCATTTTCATGTCCAATTAAAATAATAATAACAATGGGTGAGTGAATTAAGATCAACATTGGTTCGACGTTTGCCGCCACGTAGGCCCATAGTCGACCTTCCACTGAACCTATGTTAAATAGGTTCGGTACGACGTTAGTCCGACGTTTGCCCTGGGCCTAAGATATTTTGTTCTCAATATAAAAGAGGGCTAAATTTGCATTAAAATTTTACGGCCAGCGGCGGAAGCAAGAGTAGCGTAGCGGTGTGTGTGCGCTCGCCTCTCATCAATGCGACCCGAGTCCAAGTCCCGCCGTGTTCGGTGTTGTATATGAGTAGAGTCATGTGTTGGTTCTCTCCTGTGCTTCGAGGGTTTTCCGGGTTTTCCGGGTTCTTTGGTTTTCCTCCCTCCGCAAAAATCAACTCATAAATTCCAATTCGATCATGGAATGAGGGCCACAGTTTTGTTAGCCACTGGCTCTTAAGTGCTACCCTCATGAAAAAAGGACGTTTTTTGAACCGCTCGTGCCAGGATGCGACGTCAAACAAAAGTTCCATGAAACCTCGATCCCATAACAAGAAATATGACACCCACAATTCACAAGGTGCTTAATTATGTAGTATAAACCTTATCCCCATAGTATTTTATCTGCCAAATTTTCTTTAAAGGCGTTACTGCATTTCTTTCCAGTTTATGTTTTAGATTTGTACGTGTGCCGCTACTCAGTGAAGGAAGGTAAAAAAAGATGCGAAATCAGGTAAGGCAACCAATGCAAACTGTCCATAAATGCAACTTTGTATAGGAAACCGCACGATCTCGAGTACAATTCGGAATTTATAGTTACGATTTTGTTGTTGTTGTTGTTGTTTTTTTTTTTTTTTTTTTTTTTTTTTTGAAGGTTATCAAAATTTTGGACGAGCCTTTTAGGCAAGTCCAATTTGAGAATTTTCAAAACGTTACGAGTTTCTCGTAAATCCCTGTTTCAAATTTTGATTTTGAATTGAATTGAATTGTAGGTAGCATTTGTTGTGTATGCCATCTTCCTCTTTGTGGTAATAACAATAACGCAAGCAAGACCAAGCAAGAGAAAAGAAAATATCAAAGCTCTACAAAGGAAAGTCCAAAGTCTGATGCATCCTTGCGATACTGCTCCAAGAGGCACTGTTATCCACACTTTGAATGGGGACATCATATGTTTGCAAAAAACCGAACAGGAGCTGCAGAGGCAGTTAGAACAAAATGGCGGCTACAATCGACGTTACGCTGCTGCAACTTTAGCTGAGGCTAAGAAAAACTTCAAAAATATGTTTAAAATCTATGGAAGAGAGTATGAAAACACAACCGATTGGCAGAGATGGCGAAACTCTGATATTCTTAAACATGATAAAGGCAGTTTTGTTGAAGAACATCTACAAAGAGAAGGGATGATCAGTGGCAGAATCAGTAGATTTGGAAATTATGGTGATACCAGGCAACGAAGATCAAATGATGATTCTGAAATTATGAAAAGGGGGGATCCTGGAATCAATATTCAATGTCTTCCCGGTGGAAGAGAAACGGAGAAAGGTACTGTGCAGTGTCATTGTAATACTCGTATGATAATGAAGTTCCAAAGCAGGTAGTCGTGCGTGACAATATGTTGTCGGAAAGCAAATCAGAATGAATAATTCAAATCTTGGTAGCAGAAAAGCTGACTCAATCAAAGATTCTGTACACACGAGTTTCACACCATTCAGAAATTACTTCATTAAAACATTTTTCCAGAAAAAGTTTGTTAAATTTGAGCGATAACCAAAAACATTTTTTGTAAATTAGCAGCAGCCATTTATGAAAGTCGTGTATTACACTTGTTTAACTGACTGTAAGTTACTAACATTAGCAAAACAAAAGCATATAAAACTGGAGTTTCTACTTATATACTTATCATTATGTAATCTGTTGTAACCAGGTTTTTTTTTTTTTTTTTGCTTTGTCTTTCTTTGATCTCGTTATGCTACCTATATGTAATACATTTTCCCAACCCTTTTCTTTCAAATATTTCCGCTTATTTATCTTGGTGAGAAGATGCATCTATAGTGTCAATGAAATAAAAAAGGAATCTCATTCAAAGCTAGATAATTGAATCAGTAAAAGCATGAACGAAAGTAAAATGTCATATTTGTCATATTAATTCTTGTGATTTTTTTTTTTCTTTTATTTGTTTTGTATAGGTATTCATTTATGTCCCGCCTGCCAAAGATGCACTGAGCTCTCAAAAGATTTCTTCCCTCGGTATATCAACGAACTGACATGTGAAGACTCGAAAAGTGGAAACTCATCACAAGTAGGATGCTATTTATCTAATAATTTCCAGATAGGCACTTGTCAGCAGATCAAGATGACCACAGATGTTTTGATACACAAAAATGGAAAGTTTACTATTGTGTATCAGAACGAGACTTTCAAAGAGTTCAAAGAAGTGTACGAGCCTTATAGTCTTAAAGTTAGAACCTGCTGCGAGTGCATGGTGTTTTCGAGTAAGTCTTTCTTTCAATATTCTAGTTACGTTTAATTTCGATGGTCAGGAGACCCTTTACTTTGCTTGTAATATATGGTTTAACATTTCAGGTCATGAGATTATTCTCTAGATCTTGCCAATAAGATTATTTATTTGAGTTGTATCCACACTTATGTCAGTGTCTTCTTATAAGCAACCATTGTACAAACAAATGATATCCTAGCCTGAATTTAAAAGCGGTTAAAATATAGGAAACAATACGTCCAAGGTAAAGAGGTCTTTTGGCAGAATTATTATAAATAATTAATTTATTAGTTTAGACGGTTGAGCATCGGGATCAGGATGTAGTGCAGGAGATACGATGAACCAGTTGAACTGATTTAGAGTATTTAGAAAAATTCCGCCTCTACGTATTACTCAACCTGGTAAAGAGATCTTATTTCTAACAGGCTTATCGCCACCCGAGACATTTTTTTTTATACCGCGGTACGGCGGCCATCTTCAATTCTTATTGTTTTTTATGGGATGCATAGAGGGAACAACGATTGCACAGCTGTCAGGGTTACTTTTATATAACTTTCCACTTTCCACTAAGAGAATATATAGAAAAGAGGCTTCAAAATGTTTCAAAAATAACCCTAACACGTTATGCTTTATAAATTTCTTATTTCTTATAATATTTTCTTACATCCCATAATTTCAAGATGGTCGTTTTATCAGTAAAAAAGGGAGACATCTTAGAATACATTCATAGAATACTGGATATCAATCCAATTTACTGATAATTTTATCGTGATTTTAAAAAATTAACTATACATTCCGTCATCATGTTCTTCATCTTTCTTGGCGGGCACGGGAG